>NC_048926.1:80498125-80593254 GCF_011077185.1 Oxyura jamaicensis | reverse complement strand
TTTCTTTTCTTTTCTTTTCTTTTCTTTTCTTTTCTTTTCTTTTCTTTTCTTTTCTTTTCTTTTCTTTTCTTTTCCTTTTCTTGTGCAAAATATGTATTTCTTCGAAATATTGAAAGTATCAGGGCTGAACAAAGTAAAAAAATATATATGTATTTTGATATTGAACTGAGCATTGTTAGATGCTGAAGGAATTCATAGCAGGGCTATTCTCTGCTGCAGTGTCCAGCAAATTGCATGACCTGCTTGTTAGGCTTGACAACAGTGTTTTACCTAACAAAGGCCTCAACAACTCAGAGCAGCAGAGGAATGTCAAAATGAGCACATTTCACACACAGATGTGTGACCATAATAGTCTATAAGAAGATGCATGGGGTGGAGGGAAGGGGCTGGGGGCTGGGAAGGCTAACAGTTAGCAGTGGGGACATGGCCCTGCTGACCACATTTAATCAACCCTTCTGTAAACAATTCAACATTTTCATTGTTCTCTAAAAACTAATAAAGAGAAACAAGCACTTTTCATTCATCTTGAAGTAATTTTCTGTCAGGTTTGAGCCCCTTGTGGCCTACAGCTTGTGCATTGCTAGCTGTGTGATACAACAACTATTTCAATTTATTTTACAAACTCTGGCCATTCACATGTCAGTTAGTGTTCACCAAGCCGGCATCTGAAATTGTGCAGTTAACGAGTTTTACAACATTTCTATCAAGAGAAACTGTTTAGCATAACTGACTCTTAAGGAGTTATTATACCTCTAAAAATCCATTTTAAGGGGCATTATTTAAATAAAATAGAAAAACGGTTCACTGCCTTTTAAAGGGGCTACAAAAAAAGTCCATCAGATCCAGTGCAGTAATCCTCAGCTTAAAGCACTCTTGAGAGCACTTCTGGGAATTATCAGCATAATGAAATGTTTTGTGAAATGTCCAGATAGATTCCTCTACTCAACAATTTTACTGCACCATATTTATTTTCCTCCTAGTTTTTAAAGAAGTGAATTACTTTTTTGAGGGGATGACTCTACATTGTGCAGATTAACTGAACACATTATTACCAAGGCTGTAGAGTAAGTGAGGGGTTCAGTCTGTGTGCAGTCTATATACATCTGCAAGGGAAAAAAGAAGTCAAGCCCTTTATGCTATACGCAGCTCTAAAAGGGTTAAATCACAATGAGGCTTATGCAGATTTGCATTTCTCTTGTACTACATTTTTCCCATACTCTTAAACAACTTTGTTATACAATGGCACCTGTAAAATGCACTATTGAAAACAATTCTTAAGTTAATTAAACAAACAAAAAAGCTTATAAAACTGAAATTTGGTTTAAAATGCTTTGAAAAGGAATGGTATCTGAATTTTAACTTAAAGAGTAGGTGTCTATTAACTGCAGTGGCCAATGATCCAGAGCTGCTAATGCCAAGGGATGATAGAAATGGTAGAAATGGTAGAAAAATTGCAGCATATGAGTGAATTCATCTCAGCATATTAAATCACCTAATGGAGTAAAAACCATACCTGCCATTTAAATTAATGAGTGTTTCTACCTGAAGTGAACAGTGGTGAAGGAAAAATTGTGCTACAGTACAATAACAGGTACAATAGTATGATATCCAGATGCACATATACAATGTGCACAGATGCACCAGTGATACATATGCAATGACATTATCTGCCATTTTTAGTTCAACATCATTACTATATACCTCAACTAAAAGCCTCAGAATTAAATGACAGCAAAAAAATCTTGTCCCAGGTTTTGAGAGTTTTTTGCTTCAATTCTAAGATGGAACACCTAATGTTGCCAGTACTGAAGATCAACAGATAGAAGTTCAATTGCTGGTCCACAGGTGCACAGATGATAATCTGTGGTCTTGGCACCTTCTCAGGGAGAAAGGTACAACTGTAGGTTGTACAATTGCAGTAGGTAGTGCTACAGCGGCTATTCTAAAGGAGCTGTCTCCTAGTGTTTATAAAGTGAGAAATACATGCAAGGTACCTGATAGGCTGGCAAATCTATGACTGGTCAACATTGAATGCGACAGAAGACACTTTCTTGGCCACTGGACAACAACTCAGTTTTGCAGTATGCTAAGTGTTTTGGCCCTGACCCTCTACAAATTAAGTTTACATCTACAGTCACTGGCAGAGTTGATTAAACGAATGGTTAAAGCAGTGGGGTTATTTACAACTGAGAGGTTTTCTGGAGTGGTGTCATGCTCCTTACCACTCTGCTTCAAGCCTTAGCATAGCAAAACACATAAAATATGAGAAAAAATAGTTAATTATTATTATTATTTTTAAGATATATTTCTCAGATTTGTGTCAGAATCAGTGCAAAACTTAGCTACACAAATAAGGCATGGGTGGCTGGGATGTTGAAATGTAAGGAAGGATGAAGACTATCAGATTTATAGAATAATGACACTAAAGATATTGGAAGTTGAAATTTAACAGCTCCAACCAACCACAGAGGGAAAAACTTTGTCCAGTTCCAGAGAACAAAACAAGGAGGGACAAAAACAGATGTGAAAGTTCATTTTGTGTGGCTGAGACAGTCAAAATCACTGAAGCAAGAAGAGTGAGCCAAAGTTAATCCTAATGATACTTTCCAAATTTACACATTCAGGTTTAGTGTTCTGGGTTTACTTCATGGTCAACTAGCAGCTGCTATTGCAGGTCTGCTGGACTAAGGTAGAAATGGGTCATTAAGACATCCTAGATGGTCTCCCCAGGTTTACAGCATACATCTCCTCCTCCTGTCAAACCCCACTTCTTTCTGCTTGTTGGCATGATAAAGGTTTTGATGGGGAAATGGGAGCTGTACCTACAGCCAGTGGAAGTGGCGAAAGCTCCAAACCAAAAAAAAAAAAAAAAAAAAAGAATGGATAATCATGAATCTGAAGACCACAGAGTGACCTTTTTTGCTGTGTGCTGGGGAGATGTGAGAGATGCAAATACTTATGATGAAAGCAAGGATAGGAACCAGCTTAACTGTAGTCATGTATTTCAGCACAGCTAATTATAATCATGTATTTTCCATGATTTAAATATTACGGCATCAAGAAATCTTTGTTCCCTCATTATTTATGTATGCATATTTGGCCACAATGGAGGTAAATATTTTTTCAAGCATGCATGGAGGTGTCACTGATTTTCTGTTCTGTAGTGGTCTTTTCCTTTTGGGAAAACTTCTACGCAAAACAGAAAGAGAAAAAAGAGAGTGAGTTTAAAGTGTGACAGGTTTATTTATGACACATGAAAACTTAATAATTGATTTTTTCATGTAACCAAAACTTTGATGCTTGTTCCATTGCTTTTTTATTCGTTCACATGGGTTCAACTTTTTGTGCAGCTGTTATTTAATTTCATTTTTCTTTTCTTTCTTCATTTTTTTTTTTTCTAAAAAGACTGCTTTCTCCCTGCAAGTAACACACACACATAATTAACAGGAGAGTGCAGTAGGGTTTAGAAGTACTCAAGCTTGAAAGGTCCTAGCTAGTATATAGAAAATATTTTATAATGTCCTTCTTCAAACCAGCACAGGGCAAGCTCCCTGCCAGCAGGCTGTGGGTCGGAAGAACCATGGCTGGGTAAATGTGTTTGTCCTTAGCTCTGTGTTGCTGGCAATAGGATATTGTTGGTTCATTAATTATTTCACTTAAAGCCAGTTCAGGTGCCCTTCATAGACAAAAGTCTACAATCTGGATATCTAAAATCAGTAAGATGTAAAAGAATGTTATTATTTGAGCCCTGTGCCTGTCTTTTGGTTCATATTCCTTTATACTGCTAAGATAGCTATTTTCCATCGTTACTCCCTGAAAAACACTTCCCTTATAACTAGGCAGGGAGCATGGTCAGTGAAAAGCTGTATAAGAGCAGTCTACCACTCTGGGGGATTTTCTCTTCCTTGTTAACCCTTTTTGCCCTAAAGAAGTCTTGTAAAACCAAGAATGAACAAAATGAGTAACGTTAATGACATTTCAAACAATTGAAACACCACAATTTAGGTTGGGCAGAGAAATCAGAACTTAAATTCTCATTTATAAACATTCAAAATCATATAGAAATAAAATAAAAATTAAAAGCAGAGCTGTCATAGCCTCAAAGATGACACTGGATGGTGAAGGAGGCACTCTTACTCATACTATCTCTCATTAGGTTTGTGCCAATCCAAATGCTGCATACCCTCCCATTCTGCAGAATAATGAGATGCAATCCTATATCAATTTGGTACTGTTAGTCATAGTATCAAACAGCTTTGCTCTCAGGCATTTTGACCTTTGATGTTCAGGAAGAAGCAAAACACAAGGAAAAAAAAGGAAAAAAATCAAAACTTTTCTTTTATCACATCTTTTATGTATCATTAGGTGACTGTTAGCCTGACTTTTGGCCTTTCTGAGTGTGATGACAAAGCTATTGGCAACCAGTACAAAACTCAATGGGCACAGCTTTAAAACTGAGCTTCTTTTGCCTGTAAAGTGAAGGACAGCTGATACAACTACTTCTGTGAGTATTGCAGTATTGCTGTCTGCTGTGAAAGCAGCCTGCCTATATCACTGCCACACTTGTCTATAAAAATGAAAGTGTAAAAATCATAATACATTTTTTTTTGTTTGTTTGTTTTTCTACCCTGACTTCCTATCTCTCTCTTTTTTTTTCTTTCTTTTTCTTTTTTTTTTTTTTTTTGTCATGGAAAGGTTGTGTACATATCCTTATCAGTTTTGAACTCGCTAGCTAATAACAGCTGAATTGCTAAGGGCATGGAAGAGAAGGTGAATATAGAGGCAAAGAGCAAAACTGTTTTCACTTGTTCCTCACCAGAGAAAGGTGCATCCAAAGTACTATTTTTGACAGGGTCTTAGCATGCAGCACCTTTTTCCCCATCCCATAGTATCCCCATTGATTAATGAAGATCCAATTCAGCACCCAGATATTTTACCATTTATTTCTGGATATCTTCAGTCATGATATTACTCATAGTCACCTCACCTTCAGTTTCTCTTTCAGTCAAGTCAACCACCACTCACAAGTGAAAAAATTTCAGCCTCACACATTTTGAGTTGCCCTCAAAATACAAGACAAGGCATGAATTCCCTCAAAACCACATCACTTGCTGCTCCATAGGGTGGAGGTCTAATTATTCTTAAATGATGATATAAAAGAATATGTAAAAAACCATGCTTCTGTAGTCAATTGCACCCATCACAGACACTAGAAATAATTTATGAATGATTATTATTAATTTAAAAGAAGTCTATGAACAGAACCTACTGCAACAGGCTGTGGAAACCTGAGTAGCTATACTCCTGGCACATCTTATTTCATAGAAGGTGTGTGAGGAGAAGATAGAAGAGTTAACATGGGCATCTACATAGTGAATCTGGAACTTGACTGGATGTTCCGGACTCTGGAAAAAGAGCAGTTGACACAAAATATACAAATATACCCATCCCAAGAAATGCCAGGAAAATATTATTAAGAGGCAATGATGCCCAGGGTGGTGGGTGTCAGCTGTTTGTCAGCAATTCTACTGTGGGGGGAGATGTCCCAGGGGCAGGCCCAGACTGGGGCTAGGCCCACAACTTCTGTCAGCAACCGAGTTGGGCTGAGGAGCAAAACTGAGACATACAACTCACGATTTAATAGATTTCTGTCATCAAAGTGGTCAGGGACCTGTTCTGGTGTATGATAAGCTTTTGACAATCAGCTGACAAAGAGTCTGAGCCATGCATCCCTGGGGTAGACTGACGACTTGTCCTTCCTTTGTCATCTTTGCTGGCATCAGGAGTGCAGAGATACATTTCCTCAGGGAAGAGAACACCCTGTTTGTTTGGGCACTGCCATTTTCTTCAACTGAACCACAATTTCTGCTTTCATTGAGCACAGGATTCACATGCTTTCATCTATCTGTGGGGAATTTTCTTCATATGAATAACAATGGCATCGCTGATACGGTGATTTTCTTGAGAAGGTCTCACTATAAGGTTGCTAGTCAGAATGAAACTAGCTAACAATCACTTGAGCAACAAACAATATCTCCAATGTCCTGGAAAGTCACAACTTAACGTTTCAGGAGTAGCTTTTCTTCATTGTCCTGCATGTCAACTGCCTATCTCTGATGATATTGTTAGCTGTCTTCTTTTTTTGAAGACAAATTGTTAGTTGTCTTCTTTCTGGAAGAACGGCAGAAATAAAAGTTCTGCTGTATTTTAGTGGCATTTCAAACAGGTATTTTTGCATTGTGAAATCTGCACCACATTTACAGTTAAGACGGTGTGAAACAGAAGAGTGAGTGGACACTTAATTAACATTTGGCAACATCTTGCAGTCAGTTATAGCCTATAATCACAGTCATACTGTGCTTTGACTTTTGTGACAAGGTCCATTTTGTGGGGCTTAAATCCTGCAAGGGCTGCTGACCCTGTGCTCATGCAGGCAATATAATAAGAAGTGGTGAATGGCAAAACTGCAAGGGGATATACCAGTCACTGCCTACTCTCGGTACTCAGTTCATACTATAAAATTGTGATAAAGTGAGGCAGATATGTTGAATGGCCTGATCATATTTAGGCAGAAGAAATCCTTTCACAGGCTTTAATGCATTTAGACCAGGTTCCTTGTTTTCTGTCATTGGAAACATGGCACTGGGTAATTTACTAAGTCCCTAATGACCTAGGATCTTGTGTGTGTCAAGGAAGGGGAGAGAAAAGAAGAACGAAAATATTCTCTCTATATAAATATAAACTATTTAAGATTCTTTGAAGAATATTTTCTTCAGTCTTATGAGATCTTGCAGTACTTCATGTGTTTTGCACTAGTTTGTCTCAGGATGAAAAATGTACTTGCAAGATTGACCCAAAACTTGTAGCCTACAAACGTGGGAACTGTGTCTATATGTTAGAGGCTGATCAACAGGTCAAAATTAAGTTTCAGAATTTCATAGAAGTGAGCTAACCACAGCACAAAGAAACCAGGAAAATCCTAACATACAGGAGATATGAAATAGTGATTTGTTTTGTCAAAATACTACAAACTGTAGTATTTTTTTTTCTGTGTAATTATATTTGAAAGGCCATAGAAAAAATTGCCCATTCAAATATTAGTACGTAGATCATTGACACGGGGCTCTCTAAAGTGATTTGCCCAATTCCCTTGAGTGTATTTTCCAACCATACATAAAACAAATTTATCATGTTGTATTTGTAATACTGTAAGTAAAATACTTGGTAATGTGAATTGCTCTAAACTAACCCTCAAAGAGATAGGAAAGAACAATCTTCTTACATATTGTATTGGACATGCTTTCGTCCAATATTAAGGTTCATTTCTATGTATAAAATGTGCATGTATTTGCTTAGATTACGTCTACATTTATTTCATTAAAGTTATGCAAATATTTAGTGCAGACTTTCATTATTTATTTATTTATTTAATTATCTTGGTGAATTACTAAATTTTTTTTAGATTCTTGTTTAAATATATGTGTTATTAAAAGCCTGATGAAATGGATGAAGTCTTCTAAAATAGTCGTCAGACCAGTGCAAATTTAACTAACAAAAGACAAGGTCTAATTTAGGATAAATCTAAAAAGTCAAGTGGTAGCAACTGAATAAATTACAAAACAATGCCTTTTTTTTTTTTTTTTTTTTTTTTTTTTTAACCACAACTGAATGTCTAACCATCTCTGCATTAGACATTGTTATACTGTTTACCACAGAAGAGCTTCATTCAGGGTAAAAAGGTGGACGTGCAGCTTTCTCAAACTCCTGTGCAATAATTCCTATGTAAACTCTGAAAATGTAACTGATAATATGTCAATGATTACTATACAAAGAGGTTAAATATTACAGCTAATTTCCTCACTGAAATCCAATCCAGGGATTAGCAACAATGGGGAATCTGTTTTATTTGCATTTAATTTGTACCTTCACACTATTATCTCCCATGTTTTAGTTTCAGGAAATGTGGTCTCAGGCTATTATAACCACATTTCATGCTGCAGTTGCACTGTTATTTGAGCTGTAGGGTTGGAAACGACTTACTGAAAAAATAAAGCCAGCATACTTTATTTTAATTATACTAGAGCTGTGTCTAAATAAAAAAAAATACTACAGTATATATTTAATATGGAGCACAGATTAACAGTTTTATGAGACATAAAATCTATCTATATCATTTTCTATTTACAAATCAGTTATATATCTTTCAACAAAACAAATGCCTATAGTGTAAAAATGAATAAGGAGACTGTCAAACTAGCAATCATGTAAGCAGTAAATAACATCTTAATTGGCCTGGAATGCCGGAATTTGATTTTTTGGGGACTAGCTTTTATTTATTGATCTATATAGCATATTTATCTTTTCAGTGATTTGTACAAGTCTATTCCCTTTCCTCAATATTGGATCCATGTATGGTTTTATATTGCAAATCCCATCGGGGGAAATAGCCAAGTGAGAGAAGCACTGTTGCTTCTGGAAAAGTCATCCATTTAAAAGCCTTCACTGACGCAAGGATAACTTTGCAGTTTTTATGTTTTGTCTTCTGATGAAAAAGAAGGGGAAAGAGAAAGAGGAAGAAAGAAGAAATGCTCCTAGCATGAGGTTGACACACAATGCGTGCTTCAACAGTTTCTTACTCTTCACTAGCTTGGTAACAGAGAGAAAACAAGAAAGGGTCCTATGTAGACTGGGAAATGTCTGTTAAATGTTCCTGCCCAAGGTACATTCACCAACGAGGCTTGAGGGCAGTGATGGGTAAGGCAGGCTCTGTGCATTTTGCGCCAACTCCTGATTCAGATCTCAGCAGCATTTGCATGGATTTGTTCTTAGCGTTCGTGTGGTATCTCCAGACAAACATCACTGCATGCTGTGCTGCTGAGACCCATCAAACTCAGCTGTCCTCTGCCCTGCCGGCTGGCTGGGGATGAGGCTCTTTTCTGAAATACAGGTGTTGGCTGCTGCAGTCAGCGCTGGGGGCGGGCAGACATCCATCAACGCTGCTCTTCTTCCTCATGGAAATGCTGCTGGAAATGTCACCCTGCAGACATCACTTAGCTGTTTTGCTTAGGACCGCTAAAGATCAGCCCTTAAAAGCATTTCTGTTGTTGATGGTAGAGAAAAAAGTTTGCAAATAGCAATGTTGCACTTGCTCGACTTCTGGTTTTGTGAAAGTGGTTTGATAAACACTGAAAAGATAATGCTCTGATAGTTGCTGTTGCTCTGGTATAACCTTAACTGTCTGGAAATGAGCTAATGAAAATTTTTGGTGTGTCTTTTAGAGAATACATTTGCATTTGACATAATTAGTGGTAGGCAGATCCAGCTCCATCCAGGGGGAATCTCAAGACAACTGCTTTGCCAACTATTAGTGCCTAATTTCTGAATGTCAAACCCTGCACATCTTAATTTCTAGAGAATAAGCTCAATTGAACTTGCTCCCCAGTTATGCAAAAACTGCTCAGATAAAACCAAGTGGACACCAATGTAATGAATGTGGTTATTAAATTGTTTCAATTGAAAGAACCCTATTCTTACACCATCATAATAGGAACAATTTATCCCCACTGATCGGCCTGTCTCTTTTTTCTGAGCTCTCTTTGATCTTGAAGCATATTGCAGTGGTGTGTCCTATTGAAAAGCAAAACTGGGGCAATTTTAATGCTTTTGTACCTTACCAGTGCTCTATTTTTTCGCTGTTTAAAAATAGCTGTTAATTATAAGTGCAGTTTAAATGTCTCAAGTGACCCAGAAATGCAGGTTGGAATGAGACAGATTGTGTGTCTCATATAAAACAGATGTACTTTCACAGAGCAGTCGGAATTCAGCCCTCAATATGTATCTTTCTCTAAGGTTATTTCAGTCAGGTATTGAGCTTGTCTAGCACTAAGCTATAAAATCCCACACATTTTGAACAATGAAGAGAAAACTGGATCTATATTTACCTCAAGAATAAAAAGCCTCTCTTTCTGTGTGGGTGTATTTTGCTGGTAGTGGTTGATGGGATGAGGGCATTTCCCTTCGACTTCAGAGGCCCAGGAGACCAGATGCCTCATTTAATCTCCACCTCTTCTGCCTCTTGACGTAATAAGCCCATGCTTTTAAAGAACATTTAGTGGTAATAAACTTTCAGGAGCTCCTCTTATTTTGACTGGATTAAGCACTGCACAAGTGCCAGCCTTACCTTGCAGATATGAAATTTCAGGCTTTTCCTGCATTTTTAGTGGCTTGAAAAGTCTTTTTTTTTTTTTTTTTTTTATTTTATTTTTTTTTCCCGCTCTGTTCTGCAACCGATGTCTTTTAATTCCTGTCTGTGATGAGGTTCATCAAGAGAAGCCTGTAAAGTAGCATGCAAATTAAATTAAGGCATGTTAGTGATTTACTGGAGGGCCTGAACAAATCAGTTATTTGTATGTCTATTTATTTGTATGTTGTTAGACAGCAATTTACAGACATTTCAATTCAGCAGCAAGACTCTGTTTCAACTTTCAGATTAGAATGGGCTGTCGAGTGCAATGAGTTTGATGAGCTCTCCCCTGTCCCCGAAGATCAGAGGTACACATTTCAAAGCCACCACCACTTCGTGAGACTGAATGGTTTAATGGTGACGGAAGGCAAGGGTCAACTGAGCCTGGAGTGTACATTCAGATCTCACTCATTAAGAGAGACTGACACCTAGTTAGGGGTGGACACTGCAGGACCAGTCTGCAGTTGCAGAAGAACCTACCTGCTCTGCAGCTGAGAAGGAAGCTTGGGCCAAAAGGACATTGGGAACTTTTTCCCCTCTGCTTGGTTATTACACATCATACACCTTTCCCTCATTATTTCACCTAAGAATAAAGCAAACAAACATACAGACATACAAAAACAACCCACGCAGATTTTGGAGATTCATTCTGAGATACTTACATGTTCACATAGTCAGATATTCATGAGATACATAGAGAAATATGCTCAGTGGCAGTAAGTGCAAGGGGTGAATTGCCTCATTTTCCACACTCCTGGAGATCATTTTCAATGACAAAAATTTGGGGAGTGAAGTTCTAATTTCTTAGTGTTTTCAGTGCTTACAAAACTTCTCCTGAATCTCAGAGGATGTTAAAAGAATAAATTAGCTATGATATATTGCAACGCTCTGAGTCCAACTTCAAGAGAAGCCACAGACCTTACTAGTTTCGAACATCAGTCCCCAGAAGACCACAGTGATTATATCTGCCTTTGGGAACTTTCTAATTCTGGAAACAAAAGCGCTTCCTTTTAGTATTCCCACATTAACACTTAATGCTATCATGATGGAAAACACAAATTTGAGAGTAAATGAAACAACAGCACATCTATATTTGAAATGAGAAAACTAGTATTTTTGAAAAAAATGTTCATGAACCATAACTATATTTTCACCTCTTTAGGAATATATTTTGGTGCATAAATGATTTCTCAAGGTTCCGATGTCAAGAGAAAAATTTCTACTAAAACTCAATGGGCTTTGTTTTATCCTGTAAATTTTGCCATTGCTATTCCATCAAGCACTAGGACTGAACGTCAGATTAAACAACTGTATGAATTAATTATTTGACAAAGCAGCATGAACTCAAAATTAAACATATACTTAGAACTGAATGCTATGCTGGTATGGGATGGACACACACTTAAAAGTTCTACAGCACTGAGCCCCTTAATTTCAATATAGGTATCTGTATTTTAACTACTTTCAAAATAATCCATTCTAATCCAGTTTAAATGGGGACTGCTATATAGCCAGAGGTATTCTGTCGAATGCAAGAAAACTTCATCGCAATGGTTGTTTAAACCCATATTAACTTTGGTGGTTTAATTTTAATTTTTCTATCTTTACTGGATGACATTGCTTGTGTTGCTAAATTGAAACCACAGCTTTTGGTTTGGTTGCGAAACCAAATCATTGCATACAGGAAGCAACGTGAGACCATATTATAAAATATTTTTTTCTTTAATGGACACAGGCAAAAATCTATCCCTAAAAAAGATAGAAAGAATAACCTTATGAAAGCAGAGTGGATCACAGTATATGAGAAGAAATGGTGAAATGAATTTATAAAGAGATAATAGTCACAAATACTCTTCTGAAATCTTTAGTGAAGACTTTACAGATTATGTAATTTATAAACAGGTAATAAAAAGCACAGACTGCAGTGTGAGCAGGCAGTACTGGCAGAGGACTTTTCACAGAAACAGAATCATTAAGGTTGGAAAAAATCTCCAAAATCATCTGGTCCAACCATCCCCCCCACCAAAATCACCCACTAAACCATGTCCCTAAGAACCACGTCCAAACTTTCCTTGAACACCTACAGGGATGGTGACTCCACCACCTCCCTGGGCAACTCGTTCCAATGTTCCAACTATTTCTGAGAAGAAAAGTCTCCTAATTTCCAACCTGGACCTTCTCTATTTCAACTTGAGGCCATTCCCTCTCATTTCATAACAAATCTTCCCTGTGTTCAGTCCTAACTGTCCTCTGTTGAACAGCTGAACTGGTTTTATAGACCAATAGTTCTATTCAAGCCTGGCAAAGTTAATGTAAGCATGCTGAAATTTTGGGTTGGTAACATTAACTGGACTTTTATTTTTTTCTTTTTAAACTGATAAAGAAGCTTTTAGTAAATTCCTTTTTGTCAGGAAAAAAAACAACAAACAACACACGCACACAAAACAACACAACTCAATGTGTCAGGGAATTCATTATGTTTGTTGTGAGTAGTTCCGTTATGATTTCTCCCCTTATTTCAGACATAAAACAGAACAGCTGTATGTTGCCTATCAGACAGAACATACACATGCATATAAATACTTTCTATCTTAAGCCTTTGAATTTGCTGTCATGAAAGGTAATGAGCGAACCTCAAATATTTGGAGGCTCACTTTAGAGAGGGACCCAATGATTGAAATATCTAAGATCCCTTCCATGAAGCAATCTTTCCATGCAGCATTAATGAATCTTAACCCACCCCGAAACCAAAGAGATTTGTCCTCCCTGAATACAGGGTGGATACTGTGAAAAGCTTTATGGTGGAAAGGTGAGCAGTGGGCCAGATTTCTGGGGGGATACCATAACCATAACATGGTGAGGTGTCAGGGGCAGGTTAAAAAAAGGATCTGTCAGCAATGGAGCAGTCATACTTTGTCCTACTTTGGAGGTGCACTTGAAGTGTTTACAAACCCTTTGACCTTAACTGTCTCCTCTTTCCACTTCTGTTTGCACTTCCCTCCCTGTAGCCTGTTGTATTACTTCCTACTGTAAGGCTTCTAAACAAATGTTTCTTGTCTTCCATAAAATAATAATAATAATAATAATAAATTACCAGCATGCTGCTCTTTCCCACTCCTTCCCCTACTATTTTGCAGTTTTTGCCTCTCCCTTACATCTATCCATGATGATCTAATTGACAAACCAAAATAAATTGAAAAGATACTGTGTGAGGAGTGAAGTAATTTTTTGGTGGCCCACCAGTGCCTGTTTATTTGCCATTGCAATACTTGAATAATCAGCAAACTTACAATTTACTTTTTTGTGCTTAAATCCAAAATGATGGTTCAAAATTGATGTCAATGTTTCTTCTGCAGCTGGATGCACCTGAGTTTTTTAACAGCTTGATGTTATATTTTCGTAATGAGACTAATTTGCTTTCATTTTTCCCCTATTTCCTAAGCTTTTTTAGTTATGGGGAGGTTGGAGCCAATTTCATGCTTATGTTATGGTAATCCCAAATCTGTTTCATGTAATCTAAATAAGCTGTCCTTAAAGGAGGGACAGAACCAGGATCCTTTCCAGATATTGTCCTAATGGTTGAGCTTCTTTCTGATATCTCCAGTTCCTCCTCTTTGCTTCCTTTGTTGCTCTTTGACTCTTACTTAATCTCTGGCTTGACAAATTTTATTCAGGGTGACAGAACTGCTAAAACACGGTAGATAAGGAGAGAGTGGTGGCTTTGAATCAGAGAGGCGGAAGATAGATTTCAGGTGGGGTGAACTCTCTCCTTGTTGAGTTAGTGCAGAGACAGAAGGGAAAACAACTACTCCTCTGGCCGTGGTTTGAAGGGAAGTAATGAACACACATTATACTTTTGGTTTCTTGGTTTAGTCCCAAGTCTGAGACAGTGGTGACAGTAATTTACATTCATAGAAATTTTAGGAACCGTAGCTGGAGGAAGCCTCTTTTAGGAGAAGCAGTTCCACAACACCATATCCATTATTGCTGTACCAGTGCTCAGTCATCACTGTCTCAAGCACTGGATGGAGACCAACTCAATGATTCTGTAGCATGCTATAATCCTGGAGCACATTGAATAACATCTGGGGTTTGATTAAAAGTATATTCAGTTACTTGCATACTTTCAAATACTTCTGTGAAGTGGATTTCTTGTAAACACCTTGGTCCCACTTCCCAGGGTCTGTGCTTTGAGCTCCCACTGCATCCCATTTGCACTGCCACTGCCACTACAAAAGGGCTGTGCCATTGGCCACACATTTACCAGGTGCTGTTTGCCAAGCTAGGTAAAACTACCAGGAAGATGCTGCTTATACCTTTTTTTTTTGCTCTATCTGCTCTAATTGTGAGGAAAACTAAAGAAAAAAAAATCTTCAAGATGCTGCACAATGCTTCCATAAATTATATTCCATTTGAAACAGCCAAGCAATTTTTACTGACAATGTTTTATGTCATGCAGCCCTTCAAGACACACTGGTGTGAGCTAAGACTGTTTTCCCAGGTGCTAAATCTGTGCTAATCACTAAGGGAGTAGGAAAGAAGAAATCTAAATTTTTGTGATTCTTGACCCTTTACTCTAAATCCATTAATACACATGGATTTAGCATGATTGGACCTGCTGGCAGCCAACTAATGGACTGACTCTGTAGTTGCTGATAAGGAAACTGATTCCACTACAATCCAAGCACTTCATTACCTCCTGCTCCTAGCACACAGTATACATATTTTCTTAATTTTAAGGTTTAAAATGTTTATGCTGTCTAAGGACAACGGCATTATGTCCAGCTTTGTGTTCAGAAAATCCTAATGTGTTCCTTGGTTTTTCAAAGTACACTGAGATTATAGGACAGTTTTATTCTATCACAGTTCCTTGTTGCCACAATGTCACAGGGGAAAACTCACTGTGTCTTTGGTGGGAGGGAAAGAAGTCCATCCTCTTTCTTCTAAATTAGCATACCATCGTCAATAACCTTAGCTGGTTTAGTTAAATGCACAATTTGTGACTTTTATCCATCAACTGAAAAACAAAACAAAACAAAAAACAAACCCAAAAAGAGCCAAGAAAATGTAGTCCTGTTTCTAAGGGGGTAGAAAAGATGTGAGCCTGAGTGCAGTGGATTTGTTTTCTGTTTGATTTACTGACTTGCATAGAAACCTTGAATCAACCACATAACTCTTCTGTACCTGAGTTTCTTTTCTCTAGAATTATGAGAATAAAACTGTGGAATATTTTGGAAAGGATTTCATACAGATAACAAAATAAAAGCAAAGTGATACCATTTCCATGGAAAGAGCTGAAGCTGAAGTGAAAATTATGAGAAGCTTGTGAAGACCTAGTGTGATGGTAGAGAGACTGGGAAGATCAATTAGATTAGAGAGAAAATGAATTAAAACTTGTTCTCCCTGGAGTTAATGGCAAAACTCTCACTGACTTTATGGAGCATAAAGATCCAGTTGTGGAGGTTGACCAGAAAGCACAAATGTGTATGTACAAATAAATGGTGGGGAGGAAGTAAATCATATTTTCTTGTTTATTCTCACTTATGGTATAGAAGTGACCAATCAAACCACAATGCAAAAACTTAAAGCTAACAGAGAAAATCCTGCCCTCATATAAAACCTTTTACAGCTCACAGAGATCAGTGGGATAAAAAGGAAGGAGATCTTTCATGGGTAAGAATATTCAAAATAACATTAACTAAAAATGACTAAAAACTGAGAAAATCAACATGTTATAGGATATGATGCAAACACAAACAGCTTAGAGCTGTGTAGAAACTCCCGTCAAAGTGAATTGCTTATTTAGCAACTTCGTTTGTCTTGCCATTCTAAAGGTCAAAGCAGACACTTTCGTCTCTCTCCTTTTCTCATGCAACCTTGGAGAGCATTGGAGAGCAATGTTATTATTTTCTGTCTTTTTCAGGTAGTTTATGCATATTGGATTTATTTTTCCTTTATGGAGAGTGGGATGCATGGCACTTATATATTAGAAATATAATGATGGGAATTACTTACTATTTTTTTTTTTTTTTTGGTATTCCAATTATCACTGTTTGACTCCTACACAAACCTTTATTTCTCAGACTAACTCTTCATAGCTGCTGATTCATATTTGCATCACGTGAACTTACAAGAGGAGCTTCTTGAAATGTGTGGGACTTCCATAGAAACAGGTATTTCCATATAACAACTGCTACAAGTTCTTTCTGTATAGGGATAATAACATCTGAATCAGACACTTGAAATAAAGAACAAGAACACAGATGTGTCCACCAAAATATTTTTACTGTATTTGGGTTTTTCCCTCTTTTAATTGCTCAATAATTTTTAAAAATAACTTCCCCTACAACATTTAACACAAATAAATATTTTTTAATGTGTATTTTGTACATTGAAGGGGATCAAACAAGATTTCTTTGGATGACTTTAGGATAGAGATAATGTTTTAGAATTATATTTGTTAAAGCCTTACTGTGAAAGTTTTTAAATTATTTGTGTGGGAGGAGAAAGGAAGAGTAGTTAAACTATTAGTTAAAGTTAAACTGCTCAAGCATCCGTATTACACATCATTTATGTGTTTGACCAAATTGTGGAACTCATTGCCACAGCATCCAGTGAAGTCTGTAAGTATAACAAAAACCAGAGAGAAATATGCTAAATTTGCTGGGGATAAATCAGACATTGGCTAAAAAAGGCTGAAATCTACAGGTCTCATTCACCCAAGGAATCCTGGAGGCTGGATCAGTGCACAAGGTCAAGGATGAACATACTTAACCATGTTGGACTCTTTCTGTAGCAGTCTGGTTGCTCTTGTTAAAGGAACTGCAGACTGCTAGAGACAGTATGGTCTGTCTTAACTTCTTATGCTGTGCAATTTGCAAGTCAGTTCAGATCTGCATTTGCACAGGGATGAATACATGACTTGTTTATTTATTTATTTATTTGGGGGGGGAAAGGGGGGAGTTGTGTAAGTGGCAGCAAATGATATCATAGTGGGTAATCCGGATAGAGTAGGAAGCATTAGTAGACCTGAAGAGAAGGTGGCAACTCATACGAAGGTCTGAAATAATAGAGGGATCTTTAAAAAGCTCGTTCACAGATTTTGGACAAAGTCTCTCCTTCCCTCTTTCTTGTCCTCATCAACAGGTTGGAGAGTTGGGCAGTCTGTAAAGGAGAGGGAATTAAATGCACAGGGGAAAAGAGACAAAATAACACAGAGAAAGTATGTTGTGCAGAATTTCACACATGAAATAACATGCTGAAACATTGGATGTGGCAGAAACACCTTTTTCTTTAGCTGGAGATAATGGCTGGTATTAAAGTGAATGCATCCAGTCCTAGAAAGTGTAAAACTAAACAAAAGGACAATGATTTTCAGAGAGTGATGTATAGCAGAAAGAACACTAAAAAAACTAATGTTTAATCAGAAATTAGATGTGGAAGAAAACTTCACAGAAGTTGCTCCATTTTAACCGGTCCTATGGAAAATCATGCTGATAGTCAGGGTTTTTTTGACAACTATAGCCAAAACATTGCCTCTCCGTCTGTAGTTTAGGTAGACTTACTTTAGATCCTGCTAAAAGTGTGGAGATAACCGACTGAGCATACAAAAAATGATGTTTTGAAAGTGAAGGCACTGCTTAAAAGTGATTCTAGTACCTGAAATTTGTCTTTACATAACTCCGTTTATTAACAAAAAGGGAGAAGAAAACACTTATTTGGATTGGAAATAACAGGACACAGTACACACCAGGAGACTGATTTTGCAATACATGTGAAAGCAAATTCTTCACTAAAGCTATGTGAGTATGTTGAAGATAAGTCTGTATCTTCAAGAAGAATTAGAAAAGTAATAGATGATCCAGATATAAACGTTCCTCAGTGAAATTCTCAAGACAGAAATAAGACAGACAAAATGTTCATAATTTTTTACAAATGGTCCCAGAGGTAGTTCCTAGTTTAAGATTTAAATCCAAGCCAGCATGAGTATGTGAGCTGGCCTGTACAAACCTGCTGAAATTTCACTTAGTCCAGATGTTAACCACTACACCTGGCCAAGAGTAGGATGCTTCATTCAGGAAAAAACAGATGGGCCTAATTCAGACCCACTTCTAGAGTGAGTTTATTGATTGTCCCTGTGTCTAGGGGTTATATATGGGAAGAGTAATCTGTACTATTTGTGAGGAAATCAGGTAGTGAAACATGAGCTCATCACTCTTATACTGACAGTAGTGTAGTTGTGATGTGCTGCTTCTCTTCTTTCAATGGTAATAATAAAAAGTTAAACTGAAATACATGTTCTGACTGTGGTACATCTTGCTGGTGTACTAGTTTCACAATGGCACAACTTGTATGAGTCATCTGGGATCAAAGCTGGCCTCCTGACCAATTCCATCTTCTCATCTCCTTTATCTACTAAAAGGAGCTGTTTGCAACTCAGACTTAAACACTGTAAAATTTGATAAATGAGCTTTAACCTCAGGTCTCTTGCTAATTAGGGTATCTGAAACTTGTTTCAGTTAACACAGTCATCTTCTGAAGGTATTTGGGGACTACGTTTCATTCCAGGAAATATTAATTAATTCACTGCCTAACTACTTGAAGGGTAGGGCCCACTGGCCATACGATGGAAGTACAACTTTTCTCATAATAAAGCTGTCCTTTAGCATTAGTAGAACCAAGCTTAGATTCCTAATGAAAAATAATTGTGTTAGTGTTCAGAAGCATTTAATTTTAAGAGGTATTATACTCCATTATGCCAAAATCAGTTTCCCACCAGTTAACACCAAAGTCCCAGCAGAGCCCATGCACTGATACAGGCAGTGCTAGTGTAATGCATGTGTTAAGGAGTGAGACTCGGAATATAGGTCCATCAATAAGACTGCACAAGGTAAATTCATGTGAATTCACTGTACACAATTCACTGCCTGTGTGAGAAATTCCAACTTGATCAGCAACACTACAGAAGCCCTGGGAATGGGAGTGGGACTTATGATCATGTTTAGCTCGATATGCCATTCTTTGCCCTGAGGAGATATTTGCGTGTGAACCCAGCAGTCTGGCCATGATTTACAGGTTTCTCCAAGGGAACATTGGCTCTAGAAAGAGGAATAATTTTGGAATCCATTTGCTATAGGACAGAACTATAGACTGGTGAGCCTCGACTCTGTGTCTGGCAAGATTGTGGAACAGATCCTCCTGGAAGCAATGCAAAGGCACATGCTGGACAAAGAGGCAATCCAAGGCAGCCAGCATGGCTTCACCAAGGGCAAATCATGCCTGACCAATCTGGTGGCCTTCTGTGATGGAGTGACTGAATCAGCTGACAAGGGAAGACCAAACAACATAATCTACCTGGACTTCTGCAAGGCCTTTGGTACTGTTCAACATCACATCCTGATTTCCAAATTGGAGAGAAATATATTTGAAGGATGGACTGTTCAGTGGATAAGGAATCAGCTTGAAGGCTGAACAGGGAGAGTGGTGGTCAATGGCTCCGTGTCCAGGTGTGGGCCGGTGACAAATGGAGTCCCTCAGGTGTCTGTTCTGGGACCAGTACTGTTTAATATCCTAACCAATGACATAGACTGTGGGAGAGAGTGCACCCTCAGCAAGTCTGCAGATGATACCAAGCTAAGTGGTGCAGTTGGTACAATAGAAAGAAGGGATGCCATCCAAAGGGACCTGGACAAGCCTGGCAAGTGAACCTAATGAAGTTCAAGAAGTTTAATTGCAGGGTGCTGCACCTGTGCTGGGGCAATCCAAGAGACGAGGACAGTCTGGGAGAAATACTCATTGAGAGCAGCCCTGC
The DNA here is from genome assembly GCF_011077185.1 of Oxyura jamaicensis. Classification (NCBI taxonomy): domain Eukaryota; kingdom Metazoa; phylum Chordata; class Aves; order Anseriformes; family Anatidae; genus Oxyura; species Oxyura jamaicensis. Next base: position 80,573,200 of record NC_048926.1, on the reverse strand, counting down.
AGAGAAGGACTTGGGAGTTCTGGAGGACGAAAAGCTCAACATGAGCCAGCAGTGTGTGCTTGCAGCTCAGAAGACCAACTGCATCTTGGGCTGCACCAACAGAGGGGTGGGCAGCAGGTGGAGGGAGGTGATTGTGCCCCTCTGCTCTTCCCTTGTGAGGCCCCACTTAGAGTGCTGGGTCCAGGTCTGGGGCACCCAGCACAAGAAGGAGGTGGGTCTGTTAGAGTGGGTCTGAATGAGGCCACAAAGGTGATTAAGGGCTGGAACACCTCTGCTATGGAGACAGGCTGAGAGAGTGGGGTCTGTTCAGCCTGGAGAAGGCTCCAGGGTGACCTCATCACACCTTTTCAATATTTAAAGTGAGCTTATAAAAAAGGTGCAGAGTACCTTTTACATGGGCAGATAATGGTAATACAAGTGAAAATGGTTTAAAACTAAAAGAGGGGAGATTTAGATTAGGTGTTAGGAGGAAATTCTTCACTCAGAGGGTGGTGAGGCACTGGAACAGATTACTCAGAGAAGCTGTGGGTTCCCCATCCCTGCAGGTGTTCAAGGCCAGGATGGATGAGGCCCTGGGCAACCTGATGTTGTGGGTGGCATCCCTGCCAATTTGAGTGGGGCTGGAAGTATATGATCTTTGAGGTCGCTTTCAACCTAAGCCTTTCTATGATTCTATATTTCTAAGAAGGGGAAGAATTCAGATGGAAAGAATTTTTATCTCATCCTCTGCCTGCTGTTTCCATGCCACCTCCTGTCAGAGACTGATGCTTTCTGTCCAGGTTATTTTAGATATTCTACATATGGAGGATTTATAATTTAATACCAAATGTAACTATCAGAAGATATTTGAAGTTATGGGAAATTTTGGTTTAGAAGAATGATCCAGGAATGCACTGAAATAACAAGAGCATAATATAGTTATTGCAATATACAGTGGAGCCACAAAACAAATGTGATTCCCATCAGGAGTGTCCATATTCTCCCCATGCTGATGCTGGGCACCCCCAGTTGCTGGAAATGAATATGTGGGTTGAAGGCAGCTCAAACTCATAGCTTTTTTCTAAGTTTATTGTGCTGGTTGTTCACTTTTTATACTCTGTGTTGGGCTGAGTCATGTATACCTCATGCTTCTATGGCTCCCCTGGGAAGACATTCACACTTGATTAACTCAGGAAAGACCATTTACATTACCAGTTGACCTACTCACCTGTTGTAATATATCTAGAAAAAAAGCCCAGCTTTGGTCTGAGATCAGTTCAGCTTTCTTTGCAACAGCTATGGTCACTCCTTACATGTTCCCTCAACCCCTTAAGAACATTGCCAGTGCCCCTCTCCTTAGAGACCTCTTCCACTGAAGGGTTTGTTCATTGTTCACATGCCCAAGACCTGCAGAACACATCTGAGGAGGCAGAGCCTTGAGTGAGCTGTGGCACACTTCTCAGAGGACATCTGGGGCAGTGGACAAAGTGCAGTGGTGTTGGCAGGGAGCTGGCTATGGGGCATAGCCTAAAGGTTTAGACAAAAGAAGACAACTTGCTGCCTTTGATGCTAAGCTTCACCACGTCTCCAACTTTACGCAGTAGCAAATGGGAGGGTAAAATGTTCCTTTTTTCAGCCAGGGAAGAACCAGCTCAAATCACCTTGTTTTATTCCAAACATGTACAGCCGTGGTTGTGATGGAGCAGCTGCTGCACTGGAAGTTCACAGGAAAGTCTACCTGGTGGTAATTTATTCATACGCTCAGGTCTTCAGTTGTCAGAGTCCTGAAGGTGAAGATCAAAACCGCTTAATGTTGTAAGTGTAACATTTCCGTCAAGTTAAAAGTGTACGTTGGGCTGTATAAGATTCTTGCTTTATTTGCTTACTTTCCTGCTACTCTTAATTAGTATTATTAAGTAAATGGTCACATTTAAATCAGCAGAGAAATAAATTAAATGTTCTCTCTGAGATGGCCATTTAAACAAAAATTCAAACTAGAAATCAGAAAAGTAGTTATTTCTTTAATTCTTTTTATGAAACTTTAAATCCTTTCAGCCACTTAAATGGAAGCCAAAATGTAAGTGCTTAAAATAATACAAAGCAAATTAAACACAATTTCTTTCAGATCTATATACTTTAAAGAAAAATCTCTTTTAACTCTATCTATGAGGAATCCTCTGCGTCAGACATCTTCCTTGTTTTTGTCCAGAATTGTTGAGCTTATTTTCAAGTGACCCTTAACTTTGTTAAGGATATGAAGGTAATTGGATAATACACTTACCATTCAGTAAATTGAGAAATGTATTTTAGCTGTGTACATATGGCTGACTCAGCGCTTGCCTCCCCAGTTTAATAGCCTTTTCACTTGCAATAAAAAAAGGGAAGCCCTGTTTTCATATTATACCATAACGGACCTCTTGCAGTAGATTTGAAAGCATGAATTGGAGAGCCTGTTGCCAGGGGGGACCTCCACCACCAGCCCTGTCACCACTGTCCGGGGATGCCAGGAATGCCAGACGAGCCACGAACATGATTTACTAAGCCAGACCTGCCCCTGCGTTGCACGCCAGATGAAACACGTCTGGAAGTCTGCCCACTGGAAAGACAGGAATGGGCATAACTTAATGCCAGAGATTTTTTTGGGAACTGGCCCAAAAACATCTTCTGTGGGAGGAAATGAGAGAGGAAATGGCTTGTTATTCAGAAGAGAGAGAGAAAGAGAGAGAGAAGTGAGCTGTGAAGGTGAGGATGTGGCTGGCAAGGAGGAGAAGGTTCATGCACAATATGTGGGGAGGAAAAGAGCTGTTGGAATAGGAAATATCAATAAGCCAGCAAAGATAAGGAGGAAGCAAGGCCTGCTTGGATGGTAAACAGTTCACCATGGAAAAGTTCAACCTAGCCAAGAATAATAATTTACAGATAATTAAAGGAAAGGGCTAGCACAAATATGAGAAAAAAATTCAAAACCTCAAACAGACCAAAAAATTACATTAACCTTACGATTCAGCATATTACAATTGATGGCAAACAGGAAAAGGAAAGACAGATATTCAGTCCCAGACAACCTATCTTTTAATAAGCATTTTCAGTCATTTTTTTTTGTGTTGATTTTAGCAATAGAAGGTACTTTCAGCCCAGAATTGTGTCACAAATTATTTGGTGCTGGAAAGTACCGCTTACCAGGAAAAGCTGTCAAATACAGCTGGTTTCAGGGACCCACATTCAGGGAAGCAGCAAAGTGCCTTAAAACCCTCACATTTTTATGTAGAGACTCAGAAAGAGACAAAGTCACTTAGGTATTAAGGGGAGACAAATCTTGCCCAGAAATAGGTGTTCCAAGTTAACATTAAAATATCGTGAGGAAGCTTGAGGTATTGTACCTGATTTGGAAATGAAACTGTGCTAGGATTTGATTCTCTGGTGTCCCTTCTCAAGTACTGAAAATTGCAAAAATTGCAGGCAGAAAAAGATAGGGTTTCATTAAATCAATTTGAAAAAGGCTGAAATGGAAGGAAGGAGTGTAAGGAAGTAAGCTAGTGAGCTTTGTACATCTCTACACTTGCTATATTGTGTAATGACTACTTTATAGGAAAAAAAATGCTTTTACTGTAGCAAGTGGCATGAAACATGGTGGTTGGACTCAGCACTGCTGCTCTGCCACTGCCCAGTGGCCAAGTCCAATCCTTTTGCATCTAGAAAGTTTCCCAGAAGAAATAAATATTTTCATGCAGGACTTCCTTAGGACACTATGAGAGTTAAACAGAATCGTTTTCCTTTCCAGGAGGAGGATCTCCTGTTGTTCACTAAGACACCAGGACAATAAGCATTCTTACAGCATTTTAACAGGAAATAACTACAGAGACAATTTCTGTTAATATTTCAACATACTGAAGGGTAACGAAGACCTGCAAAGGTTTGTGGGGCTGAATATATATATACATACATTTTTTAACACAACTTTTGACATGGAATAATATACTATTAGCAAATGGATCTGTCTTCCTACACTTTCAGATTCCATTGGTGCTTAAAGGAAGGTTTAATTCTTTTATCTCTGGGGGATGAGGATAAAACCATTTTCTGACACACACATCATTTTTTGTGACACGTTAAAAAATATATGGGAGAAAATGTGAGTGTGGGTAAGTCAGTATCTTACCTAGCATGCCCCAGATGCAAATGTAATTGATAATTTCCTGCTAAAATAACAGGATAAAGTGGCTTATTTTTTCATGTTGCAGAAGGAAGCCTTGGTTTCATTAATACTCATTTACTACTGGTGTATACATGCTTGAATTGCTTCACAACCCTCTTTCCTGTTCCCTTGGATGATAGCTAGAGGCAATCAAACAGGGGCCAATAGTACAATGCCCCTTTGAACAATGTTCCACAGAAAAGACATCTGTTGTGCATACAATCCGTCTTTCAAGAACTAAAAGAGGTGTTACCAATATTTCACTTCCTCATAGAAGTCTCTAGGTTCCTAAATTCCACATACATGCCATCATAAATAGTATAGTTTTCTTTGTGAAGACACACAGCTTGATTTGGGTATTAAAAGCATCTTGAAATTCATACATCCGGACTGGATAAGACATTTCTTCATCTGTAGGGCCTATATAAATATTGTTGTAGGGGAGATTCAGCTGAACCAGCAACTGGGAAAACTGAGTTCACTGAAGGCAAATGTATTTCTTGTTTCTTGGCTATAATATTAATAAGTGAGGTGTGAAATTCCCCTTTCATGACATGGTATTTGCAAGTAACTCAAAGCAAAATATTTGTGCTACATTCTGTTCACCTTACTCACTCCATTAGTCCTACCACCTTCAGCGAGGCTATTGCTGTGCATAAAACAAGCTGGATTTGGCTCCTGATTCTGCTTCAGGCAGTTTGGTTTACACACTGATGGACTGGGAAGATAGATGCTTATGATAACTTTAAATTGGTCTAATTTCTCCTGGCTTAACTGCTGCTAACTTTCACATTTGGGTTTCATGGTGCTGCAATTTTGTACAAGCAGCAGCTATTGCTGCACAGCAGCCTTCTCCAGAGATGGACTCACCAGGAAGAGAACAAAATGGTGAGGAACACCAGTCACTGCACCCAGGGCTGTGCTGCAGGGCTGCACTTGGTCCATGCTGATCAGTGTCTTCTCCCTCCTCACACCCTGGCCCACACCTGGTCCTTTCTGCTCTTCTCTGCAGACTTTCTCCATTTCTGCAAAGGAAGAGAAGTCATGCAAAAACTGGGAAGTCTCCCAGTTCCCAAACTCTTATGTCAGCTCTGGATGCAGCTCAAGTGCAGGGGCTGGGTGATTCAGGAAGGCGTGGAGGTTCACAAGGGGGTCTGTATCTGCTGGCATGGGTTTGTCTCTGGAGATGTGACTGACTCCCTCATCTCTGAGAGGCATCGGAAGAGTGCCACTTTGCAGCCATCCTCAGGCTTACATCATTACCTACCTGAAAACAAATGAAACACTGCTTGACCATTTAATTTCTGCAGACCCAGTGGTTAAAGGATTTTGTGGCAATATTTAGGGGACTGCAAGCCAAGAGAAATCGGAAAAGCACAGAGATTTAAATGAGCAAGAGGGAAAATAACCCTTTATGCAACCTGACACTGGCAGAGAGCCATGCATTTGCAGATGTGAGTCCTTGGTGAGTCCTGCACCCAACACTGACCACTGCCAGCACAGCTGTGTGCAGAGAGGGCAGTGGAGACTGAAGGCATTAAGCTATGTGTCTTGTGGGGAGGGAGCATTTGCTTCAGAAAGGGCGCAGCCTTCTTGTTATATAATGACTTAAATTTTTTTTTAACCCCTGTGGGTTTCTGCAGCATCTCAACCTAAGTTGCCAAAGATTTCTTTCATTAAGGCGCTTTCCTTAACTAATCTACTTAGTCAATATCTTGCAGTTCTGCATATGTATGTGGGGTTTGTAATTTCATCTTTAAGTACATCCAGAATTTATCCTGGCTTTGCTGTCGCCGTGCTCCTCTCTCCATTCCTCAGCAGAGTGGCTCGGGCGGGTGCCTGCGGATGGGGCAGGCCGCGATAAGCGCGGTGCTGCTGAGCCTCTAAGCCGGAGCCACACGGAGCAGCTGCTCGGGTAGGCTGCGGCCGCTGCGCAGCCAGAGGCATCATTATCATAGCGAATACGTGCAGATCTTGAGTGGGCTGACAGCACTGGGTTTACCAACCTGAGCTAAAACAGGCCGGGTGGATGCTGTGCTGGACTTCCAAAATGGAGGTGCCGCAGCATGTGCCTACGTCGCTGGGGTCGGTAGCACCTTCACAGAGCCACCTCCCGGCCCAGTGAAGCTCCTCCAGGCCTCCGGGCTGGCGGCTTGTCAAGCCCGCAGCGTTTGGTGGTGGCTGCTGGTAATGGTTTTTTGTTTGTTTGTTTGTTTTATGAAGAGTTTCACTCGGATGCTTTGAGGAACCTTGGCGGCACTTAAGTGAGCACAGCTCAGGGTGGGAAATGAAAGTCGGAGCGGCAAACGGCCAGGGTGTGCCAGCAGCCCGCGGGTTCGGAGGGTTCGGAACGCCAAGGCGACACTTTAGCTCGTTCGCTGCAATAAGAAATAACTTGCAGATCTAATCTGAATGCAGCGTGCTGAAATGCTAATGTGCCTTCAGGTCTGAAGAACTCACAGAAGAGTGATCCCGGCATTGTGTCGGCAGTGACATTACCTACATTATGATTTTCACAAACACATCCAGGGGAAAAAAAAACAACAACACAGATGAACTGATTTTTCCTCTTAAACAGGAACAGGCTGTACTTATTACAAGTCTATAGGCATATGAATAATCTTCCTCCTCTGATTCCATATGCACTTTAGTAATCCCCATCTCCTCTGCTCTTTGAGCTGGCTGTGTGCACTGTGAGTTGAACACGTACCCTCCCTACCACACATGTTTCTCCAATTTGCATGTCTAAACTAGCCATCTAAATTCATATTTAGACAGCCACTTTCCAAAGCCTTGGAGCCTCTGAAAAATAACTCTGCAAGTTTGAAACTACATTTGTATGTGTTCCTCAGAAATAGTAATTAAAAATGCACCATATTTGAGGTAAAAATATTAACTTGCCTGGCATTACTTCTCACTGCTGGCTTCTCTATGGACCATCTCATGGTGAGGACAAAAAATGAAACAAATAAAACAGAAGTAAGTATCCATGATGTGGGTATTAATTAACAACCCTCCCTCAACGTCGCCTGTCTGCTTGTGACCACATCCCACTATAACCATTCATGGGAATAGGCGCAGTTTTGGGGCACAAAAGGGGAGATGGTTCTGGAAATCCAGACATCCTACATGGCCCTTGTACGAACAACCGGACTTAGAAGTGAGAGCCTATGGTGGCCCCATGCTGGGGTGACCCCTTAAAAGCTCCAGAAGGTCCAGTAACAAGTGGGGTCTTTATGCGAGCAAGCTGCCCTCGTTCTTAATGTACACACACAGAGCCCTGGGCAGGGGGATCTTCTCCCCTCCAAAGGACTCTCCGTTGCATAAGCTCTTTTAGCAGTTTTTAAACAGGGAGGGAAATATAGTCTACTTGTCAAACACCAAGTGGACATACATAAAATGCACTCAGAAGTCTTTAAAGATTCACTGTATTTTATAAAGGATTTAGTTTCACACTCTCTGCAAGGTCAAAAAGCAACATCAAAAGAGAAAGCTCCTTCTGGGATCATGTCTTCTGCATTGAGCATTACCACACGCAGGCAAATAGTGGGTGACTCATACCTGCTGTTTCTTGACTCTAGGTTAAACTTCGAACATAAATTATGTCAATCTGCTCATGTAAATTTTCCACAAATCATGGCTGGGTTGAGTTATGTGGCACACTTTATTTTCCCCAACTGCAGGTATATTTGAATTCAAGTAGGCTGTCAAGTAAATATTTAAAGGTGAAACATATAAATGAAGACAAGGAGCAGCCACTAAATGGTGATGTTATGGTCTTTTTTCATGGCTTAAGAGCCTCAGGATTATCATGCAAATATGAAAGGATATCTTTGATTAGAAATAATGCATGCCATCATACAGTATCTTGAGCAGGGAATAAAGATATACCATTTAAAGAAATTATAGTTTTAAAATTTGAAGTCAAACATTTTTTAATTAGATATTGTCTTTTTTTCTTCCAGGCCATGATTATATAATTATTATTCCAGGATATTATGAGTGCCAGAAGATGCAAAAGAATTAAGAATCAATTAATTATTAATACATTGTAATAATTGTGCAAGATTGTGGAATACTGAATGTACAGAATAAGAATTGGCAAGGAATAATGATGGAGAAGAAATTGTTAAAAAATAAAATGCTTTTTGTTGTTGTTGGAGACTGATTCTTTTTTCCTTTTTGATCATAGGCTAAGTTACAACCATCTGTCTGTTTCTGCATCTATCTAAATATGTGCCTGAATATATTTTGGGGGGTTATGTCTAATTTGCCAGGCCAGCAGAAAGCCACATCCACTCAAGATGCATTCACTTTTTAAAGCTTCAGATAAAGGGGTCAAGGTCATAGCTCAGCCAGCTTGTGGAATACGAATTGAATCACAGTAACTTTTCCAGGTTGAGAAATGTAGGCAGGAGTTTTGCTCTGTGATTCATTTCTTTTTAAGCGCATTCAGTTCTGTCTCAGGCTTGAGAATATTTTTAAGCTTTCCCTTTGTTTTAGAAACTTCCTGAGCACAACTTTGTGTTAGTACTTAGAAAACAGGAATATGTTTTGTTTAAAAGTGCTACTGTAGGTTTTGAGACCCTGGGTCTGTATTTCGGGTGATCCAGGGAAAAATGTTCTCACAGAATTTGGAGAAAGGACAATCAGTCAAAGCACATATAAAACTCTTCTGTCTCCAAAGGATAAAGAAAGTGTGTCTCTTAGTAAGTATTGCTGAGAAGTCTAGCTTAAACAAGGACTTTGGAAAACTCAAGTGCAGAGGTAAATTCTTACCTGGTAGCCAAAAGGTTTTCTTTGTATACTTTATGGTAGAAGATAAGTGTCAATTCTCAGCTCAGAAAAAAACATTTCTTAATATGAAAAGCTATCATTACCAAAGATGAAGTACTTAAGTATTTATATAAAAGTTGTAAGCCTTGTCTTAGTCAAATATATCACCTTTAGTTAGTAAAATAATTACAGAGATTAAAGTTTCATCTTTTTTGAAGTGCATTAGTGGGAGGTCATTCCAGGTGCATGGCTTAGGTATCTAAACCTGCTTTCTTTGAAAAAAATCCTAGCACCAGCAAACAGGAAATGCAATAGACAAGATGTCCTGAGATTTTGGTGACACAGAAACTGCACAAGGTTCAACATAATTTCTAAGGCATTCTATCCTTAAAGTTCCAGGCAGACCACAGGGAATAAGTAAAGTTGGTTTTAGCCTCCTGAAGAGATAGTATAAAGGTCTGGGAAGAATACCTGTTCACCATAAGCTCATGGGACACAGAAGTACAACATGGAATTAGGCAAATTTATAGGGCATGCACTATACATTGTGCTATGCTATGTGAAATTCAAGAAACAGTGTGCATTACTGCTGCCTGTGCTCAGCATCGATGGCATTTTGGCTCATGAGCATGTCTGGGTGTCACACCGTGGTAATAGGCAGACACATCTCTGAAGCAGTACTTGTGTTGTTGTACCTTGTCACAAGTGGCTTGGATATCTCTGCCTAACACAGAGCTGTTTTATTGGCATTGTCCAAAAAATGCTTAATTGTTTGTTAATAAAAACAGGTCAGTACACTTATTTGCAGAATAACAGCTTAGTAACAGTCAATACCCCAAAATATGTCTTATCCGACTGCAGCAAATTTGTCCGGAAAAGAGCATTTCAGTGTTAAACCCCATGAAGCACAAGAAGCTCCAAGAATAAGCCTCCTACTGTGTGTTTGATTATTTTGGTGTACATTTTCAGGTGATTTGCCAGTGAAATTTGGGCACCAAAAAGACCAGTGGTTTTTAAAACTCAAGAGCAGGGCTGGTAGAAGTATGTCTTAAAAAAGAAGTAAGAATGTAATCAGCTCAGCTGCAAAGCTCTTTGTTCACTGACTGCTACATAACAGTTCCTTCTCTTATAAGAAATCATAGCAACTGAATGCACGATGCTATTTTTATTTTGCAAAATGAAGCATAATTATTTAGAACATTTTCTAAGAGAGCACTTTGTAACCTAAGAAAAATGTAATGCAGTAACAACATAATACCTTAAGATACTCTTTCATTCTGAGTAGTACTGCCTCTGTGTATATTCAGAATAACATTAACCAGAAATATAAACAACTCACAATTGTGTTTCTGTGAGGTAAAAAGACTCAGGGACCTATGAACGACCAGAAAGTACTCCAAAATCATCCTGTAACTCCTGTGAGGCTTTTGGGTATGGAATTAACATTATGGAATTAACATAAAGGGCTTTGTGAGTCTTTTATAGCCCACATGCCAAAACAGCACTAGTTTAGTGTGATATACACATTCACGTACTTCTTTGGAAATTGTTACTTCTTTTATTTGCCAAATTAGGGAGAATTCCAAATTATGTGGCATTTGTTTCATATGTTCAACCTCTGTCTAAGTTCGCTGCTTATATTTACAGTCTGTTTCACAGTGTATGCTGTTGCTTCAACATTTTATTTAGCAAAATAGAAATAGAGGAACAAATAAAGGCACCAAATGTGAAGTATAGCCAGAAGGCTTTGACAGAAATAACAGCAGGGCTACTTCATCTTTACAGCATTTGATTCGGTGACATTGCAACTGACAAGGTTTCTGCTTTGAGCATTTAATTCTGTAATTTAAAGTACAATTCAATACAACATAAAAAGGAGGAATGTCCAATTCAGTCACATACATGATTCCAAAAGTTTAAAGTGATGTAAACACTAGTGTACTTGATTGTCTTTTTAATTTTGTATTTTATATGCAAAGCTGCTACCTCTACTTAAAAAATAATGGTAGTCAGGTACTAATATATATTGCCGATGTCTAAAACTTAACTAATAATTCATAATACATTTTTTTTTATTGACAGAACATGGTAACTAGGATTTTAAATTCTTGGTAACTTCATAAATTATACTGGATTTCAGAAACAGATCAAAGCATAAAATTCCTAAGTCATTCAGAAATAATAGAAAAGTCTATTTTTTCAAGGAATCTTTGTCCAGTGTATTATGATATTAAAGTTCATATGTAAGATTATAACCTACACATTAGAAAAGGAAATATTAAATTAAATAAAGCCAAATAATATGAATGTTAGAGGTCAAAATCTCTTAGCAACTCTTTGAATAACGGGGAGAACTATGACCTCCTCATTGTTATCTGTGTTTCTCTTCAGGGATACAACATTTTGTCACATTAGCTTTTGATTAGTTACACACATGGTGAAAAATTATCATTCTCACGCACCATAGTTCCCACCTCCTTTTAAAAGAAATTATTATTATTATTATTACATGTGGTTTTACTTACTGACTCTGATAATGTAGAACTTGATGCTATAAAAACAAAATGCGTGGACAACATTAAAAGGTTTGCCTGCAGCATATTATGAATAAAGAGACAGGGATGATTGACTGGAAACAACAAGGCAACGGCTTAACTCCTCTGTAAGAGCAATGGCAGTCATGAAGGAAGAGAGCAGGGCAATACGTCTAACCTGTTATACCCCATGGTGTCTCCACTGAGATCTAATGGCCTTGTCTTACCAGGTCTATTGTAATACCATTTTAAAAATCATATTAATTAGAGTTACTTGTAGTTGAAGCTGGCACAGGATAAAATTAAAATGCAGACTACAGAAGGGCTGCTAGGGTAAAACCCAGATTACATACCAGAAGCAGCAATTTCACTACTGGTTGTTATGTCCTTGCTATTGAACTCTGCAAACCCTAAGTAACAGGATATCTGGACGCTGAAGGTGTCTGAGCTACAGGAAATAAATGAATTTACCAAAGGTGAATTGGTTATATCCTCTGGGTGCACCCACCCTGTGTCAGCCACTGTGTGGGAGTTTATTTATTATTAAATTCCTCCACCTTTCTGATATGGGTAGTAGGTATGGTCATGTTCAGTTGATCCTAAAAAAGATAATGTAGAATTACATGTCAGTTTGGAAAAAATATATTTTTTTTGAAGTGCAAAAATGGTTAGGCTTATTTACCTTAGGCAGGGGATGCATGAGGAGAGACACTGCACAAGCCTACAAGACAACAAATGCTTTAGAGCATACGGATCTGTGCACTTCACTCCACTCTTTCTGGTGCATCAGGAAAGTGTGAGGGGCATTCAATGAAGCCAAAAGGTGTAAAACTCAAGAATGATGAGTGAAAATAATCTTTCACACAAGGTTTAGAAAAACTGTGAAACTCCTTATCACAGAGACTCTTGGAGGACAAGAAAGTAATAGGATTTAAAAAGGATTAGACATTTATATGCATATCTGGAGGAGTCAGGGGTATAATTAAAGATACCAAACATTTTGGGAGGGCTATATTAAGTCTTGCATTCAAGTCTTACACCAGCCTCTAATAATGAATGTATTTCTACATGGATCCTCGCAGGCATATATAGACTTGATCTGGTGGCAATGGGCATGAAAGCTTCAGGTGCTGCAGCACTGACCCAAGACAGGGAGCTTGAGGAGAGCTGTTCACTTGCAAAAAAAATGTAAAAGATAGAGATATGGGAGATCTTCTCCTGCTTATTTTGCTGTGGTGCAGCTCTTGACCACTTAAGAGTGATACAGAGACCCTGGGTACTGAGTGTTTCAGTACATTCCTTTTCCTGACTACGTGTTTTCACATATGTGAGTCCCATGACATTGGGTTTCAGCACCTCTGCAAGGTGAATGCCAAAGCAGGATTACTTCAAGAAAGCACATAGAATGCAAGGTCTGAAGCTCCTGCCATATTATGTTTGTTTTTCTCTCTGGGTTTTAGCAAATTTATTAATGCCCCTACTGCATGTTGCTGTGATAGTAAAACATCTGCTGTGGTAAACACTACATCTTAAAAAGTGGGCTTAAATTTTTCAAAATGAAATTAATATTTAGTTGCTTCTATAATTTATTCTCAGAGGGCTTTTCCAAGGCTATTGTATATTCAAGAAGAGCTTTTTCTCTCTCCAAAATGATACAACTATGTGCTTGACAGCAAAGAAGAAATATGTTGACACAGAGATGAAAATAAGTAATCTATAACTTGCTCTCTAGGTTTGGTTATATGACTTCTGATGTTTCTTCCCAGCTGACTGTTGTAGTGTCACACTGAGGATGGACACTGTTTTGCTTCTTTTGCAGGTGGCAGGGAGTGACTTTTTGTTTCTCTGTGCCGTCCGTGTCTGTCACTGTGGCTTCACCTGGGTAGTGCATGAGCTGGGATGGGGAGCAACCACGCTTGCCCCTGCCATGTTGTTAGGGGTGTGATAACCCATGGCAGAGGGAAGGTTCTTATTGCAATGTCTGTGTCATCTGTACTGTACTTGTTGGCTGAAATAAGAGATGGTCTCAGTAGTACATTCTGGACTCTAAGCAAGTGAACTGAGTTTCAAAAGCTAGAAGTAGTGTTTCCCTGTGCTGTTTGCCAAGCTCAGTTCTCTGTGATACACAGAATGTAGTTCTTGGTCATATTTTCAAAGGCTATTGCAGCATTTAGTATCTTTTCTTCCCTGATCAGTTTTGTGTCCATGTTTCAGACTCCTACATTGTCCATTGTCTTGGTCCCTTAGCAAGAAGGCAACCCAACCTTGTACCACATACTAGCATTAAAATGTCACCAAGTCCCCATCATACTGTTATTTTAATAATAGTTCTTTATTGCATAATTATATAATTTAATTCCATCACTGAACAAACAGATTTGATAAAGTGATATTTAAGAATTATATAATAAGTATTCACTGAGATAGATGAAGATTTTAAAACAGACATCTTAATATACAAATGATAACATAAAACACGAGGGCTTCTTATTGGGGTCCATTTTGAGAGAAATAAACCAGAAACTGTATAAGTTACAGCGCAAATTTATGTTATATTGAATTTTGGCCATTTTACACTGCATTCAGATCAAGTTTCCAGCTTTGACCTGGCTAGGGTAGGATAGCCCAATGGTTATAATATTAACATACTCCTTGTATTCTGTTCCTGGAACTGCTACAGCTTCTGTGTATAACCTGGGGTAAATCTCTTGGCTAATCTGTCTTTCACTTCTTCATCTATGATTTAGGAATAGCAAAACACTTTTACTTCACAGAGATACTGCATGAACACACATATATAAATGACCACATATCATCTGAATACCACCGTAATTGGGAGCAAAACAATTTCTGGAGTCATATTCACCCAAATCTACTGCTTTTTTTTTTTTTTTTTTTTTTTTTTTTTTTTTTTTTTTTTTTTTGTCCATGATAGGAATTCAGACAGCAAGGGCTAAGTATCTCACCACAGAAACATCGCTGAAGAAAAGATGTTCAGCACCCTTCATGGAGAATGGTGGCAGAGAAAGACAAGGGACTTCCTCTCTGCTGCCATTTAAATGCAACTCAAGAGAAGGCCATAACTGCTTCAGTACAAATCCAGGAGATGCTGAACAGCCAATGGCTCTTACATGCCTGCCTAGATGACACCAAACATCAGAGCTACTGAAGACGAGACCTTCCATGAACAGTAGGTGTTCTATTTTTTAACAAAGCACGGACAGTTTGGGCAGAGTTGTTAAGAAAGTACCTCAGGTGTGGATGTGATTAAATATCTTCCCTGTAGGCACAGATTACTGGAGGAACATATTCATAAGGAAGGTCCTCAATGCTCTCCCATGTGCTAGACCAGACAAATCTGTACACTGAGGAACTAATTAGGACAGATTTCAACCACTTGGAACTTTAATCCATTAGCCTTTGTTGAATCTAACATAGCTATATGAAATGACATCCTAATTTTGATTTTTTATATGGGCCTCTGTAGCTTGGTAAAGACCACAAGGAGTCTAAAAGACAATGAGAGAGTTTCTTACCACACATATAAATATCCCACCTGGAAATACTTAGCTCTAACAGCATTCACTGTGCAGCTACCATGTAACAAAGCTTTATGATGAATCCTGCAATTCCCATCTATCTACTTACATATGAGTATATAACTACCATGGTTGCACCGGGGGCCTCCCACAGCAACTGGGCAAATTTTGTTCAATGTCAGTAGCAGACTTTTTTTTTTTTTTTTTTTTTTTTTCCTTGAATGACACCCGTAAAACACTTACCCATGAAGATTAGCTGCTGGTGGAGCAGTAAACAGTGGTTGAAGCCGCTGTGGCTATTTCAGGTATGATGGACAGCGAACAACTTGGACAGTGAACAACTCCTGATACAGCTATGGAGCCCTTAATGCCAGTTTTTTTTTTTGGAGAAAAAAACTTTTTTTTTTTTTTTTTTTTTTTTTCTTTCACCTATACAGCTTCTGTCAAAATTAATAGGAGTTACATGCATATAGCGATGGGCTGTCTTTTGGTGGGCTAGGTGGGGGTTACAGTTTATACCTGGAAAAGGAAGAGTAATAGACAAACAGCAAATCCTCAGTTCAGTTTAGAAATCCTTATTCTCCTTTTCTAAGTACTCATTTCATTCTCACGGTTTGGTGTTTTTCTGCCTTCAGTCTGTGGCAGTGATGTTGAATGCTGATAAGACCATTTGTGGTGCAGCCTCTGAAACTCATTCAGGTACTGAACAAACACATGGTCTTTTCCTTGCAATACATAATAGCAACTTGCCTCTTTATACACACCTCTGGCCAAATACCACCTCAGTAACAACATTATAAACCCCCAAAAATGCCACTTCTGTTAGCAAATATGGCACAGGATTTGCAGAGGGAAGGTGAAGAGTGTATGCAGCAATGCTGCAATAAACCGAGTTACCTATGTTAACATCATATCTAAAAGTAAACATGTTTTCCAATGATACATATATGCAACTGGCAGGTTCCTATTGGTACTTTAATTAATATTTGTTAAAGTTGGTCTTGTATACTATATCTTTAGCTACCTGAACTTAAGTCTGTCATCAGGCAAAACTTATATAAGAATACTGCATAATAATAAATAATTTCCTGAGATTTGATATTCATTGATATATTCTCATATTAAATACAAGCAAGAATTATTGCTGTTGTGTAGCCCTCATGATTTATTCAGGCCAGTAATGGGAAAGACTGCAAAGGCCTAGTTTTAATGGGACTGGCAGGGAGGCATTTATCCGACTGCATGGAGAAGAGGCAGTGCTTGCCCAAGGTCCAATAAAACTCTAGATCAACCATGAATGAATCATACATTAAGTTTAAGCAGAGATACCATATTTCAGATGTGAAAGGATTCAATACGTCCTGATTTTGTACTGATCAAAACTTGGCTGGTTTCTGTCAGTGTAAGGCAGGGGATCTGAACAAAAGACACCCACATAAAAGTAAATCTAGCAGAGAGAATACATAAAATAAATGGTGTGTTAGCTGAGTATAGTCCTCCAAAATGGATTAAGGGATCAGGTCAGCCAGTGCCTCCAGACAACTTCTCAAATCTGAAATACCCTGGTGTTCACTGTCAGTAAATGTCCTGGTGGAGGCTTCTTAAAAAATGGGAACCCTAACTGATCATCCCCTCTGGAAATGTACATAAAAGTCACAGAAACAGTTTAAAAAATAATAATAGAAGAATAGGTTATTTACAAGTCAGTCTTTGACCAAAGGCCAAATCTCCATCTACTGATGTGGAGTGGCAGTTCTTTAAACCTTAGGCTAAAATGTTACTGTATTCCCAAGCTTTAAATATTTTTCCTTTGAAATGTGGAGTTTAAAACCCTCAATAAAGTATGCATGCACAGCCTTCATACTGAAATCCAAATCTGAAGTGCTTGCTCCACAAAGCATTTTGTATTACACACCTGGGGCATAACATACATGAAAGGCTCTATATGGTTCACCTCCCCTCCCCATATAACCTTGTATTTTTTTAATCTTTTCACTTAGTGAGAACAGAAAGATCACTTGTAAAGATTACAGTAAAAAATACAGAATCTAGAAAATGGCATTTTTTTTTGCTTTAGGAGTAAACAGGGGGTGGTTAAATCTGATTGTTTATCTCAAACTTTATACCAGCTTTGCCGTGGGCTTGTTCACAGATCTTTTCTCCTGCCATCAGGACGAGCCACAGAGCCTACATCTGCACAAGCATATGTCCCAGTATTGGGTCCTAGGGGTTCCCCTTGCAAATAATGTCCCAGCCCCTGCAGATGGGACTATGCAGCAAAACCAACTGAAGCAAACAGTGACAGTTAAGATACTAAACTGAGAAATGGAGAACAGGAAGAGTGGTTTAACAAAACAGTGAGCTGACATTCTCTTCCAACTTAAAGCTAAAGTTCATTCACTCCAAAAATAACCAAACCACAACCAACAATAGCAAAAAAACAAAACAAAAAAAACCAAAAAAACAGCAATAACAACAACATCAATAAAAAAAAAAAACAAAAAAACCCTGTTGATGTGCAATTAATTTAGAATAGACATGTACAACTTAATCTTGGTTATAACATATTTTTGGCTATTAGTAGGTTGCTAATGCACAAGTCTTTCCCAGCCCAAAGACCATTAAGGAAACACATAACAGAACTTAAAATTTCAGCTGGTAAAAAAAATAATAATAATAATAAAAAATTAACCATGTCAAGAACTAGCATGACAATCCTGCTTTTTGCTCTGTTCCTAATCACAGGACAGACATGACACCATATGCCACTGCATTGGCTCAGCCTCGTAATAATACAGTGTTGACAAAGCTAAGATGTGCTATGTGGTGCTAGGCATGCAGGCTGTTTGTTTCAGCCCAGGTGATTTTGCCTGTTTCAGTCTTTGCTGTGGTGCAGAAGTTGTCCTACTCCTGGTAGAGCAGAAAAAAAATTGGGAATGGGACTTTATATCCATTGGCATTCCCTGCCAACTGGCTGCAAATTACTTTAAAAACTAGAGCAATAAGAAAAAAAGATCAAAATCAGCAGCAGGCTGCAACTGACTAGAATTCAGTGAGGCTCAGGGTGGGAACGAGATAGCTGTAAACCACCTTTGCTCCTCTCCTAATTTACTGCTGATCTTGTTCCAGTTTAAATTGGAGAATCCTGACGGCTGCTCTGAGTTATAAGACTTGCCAGCGTTCTCAAGAGGTTTTATTCTCTCTGCTGTTTGTGAAGTGAAAGTCACGCAAGGAAAGTATCTTGTGTCAGTCACGGGTCTGGGATTCCTTTGTTGCTGGCATTTACTTAAACTTTTATACTGTTTTAATATTTCACAACTAACATGTGAAAAGGACAATAACAATTAAATTAAAGCAAATAAACTGGTTGGTTTTAGATGTACCTTATTGGCCCCTGTCCTTCCACTCATTTCTTAATGATTTTGCCACTGAACTGTCAAACACATGATTAAAGAAAGGTGGCTGCTAAAAATCCTAATGGTGATGAATTTGATCCTGAGTACTCTGTTCCTCCTACTCAACACAAATGTTAAGCAATTAATTCTTAGCCATGACTTATACCAGTGTCAATTAAAGTGGGGTCTGGCACAGGAATTTTTGAAAGTCAAAAATACAATATCTTGTAGGGTGTCAGCACATGGTGCATTTTTTTATGTTTTTCTTTATTTTTTATTTTTATTTTTATTTTTTATTTTTTTTTGATCCAAAGAAAACCTAAAATATCTAAATGAAATGGATAAATCTGGGAAAGAGGAATAGCATGAAGTTTAAGAAGACAGTTGGTCAGAAAACTTTTCTGGTAACTTTTGTGCTATTTTTATTGGATAACATAGAGCCATGAAAGATATGGTCTCTTAATTTGATCATCGTTTCTGTGTGCAGATGAAATACAACTTTGCTTTTGCTGCTGCACTCCTATGCCTCTTCTCAGCACTGAGAACAGTTCATTATCCAGTTTTGTGCTTGTGCTCTAATTCACAAAATCATATAAGCACACACCTAAAAGTACTTTTTCAGAAAAGTGTTAGCACATCTGTGGTTTTATGCCTCTTTAAAATGCAGTGCTTTCAGCGTGGTTTAAGTCCTTTTTTCTTTTCTCACTATTAAGGAAGTTCCATGATCAGGGATGCTCTCAGGAATATACCAGATTCTGAATGTCATTGGCTTGTTGATAGGTTTTGAGTAGCTGGGCACCAGCATATCCTCTAGCAGAATATCCCTCCCAGTTTCTGGATTACCAACTGCGAGCTGCTTCTCATGTTGTCTGAATGAAAAATGAAACATAGAATTTATCTTTTATACTACTGTTAACTCCCTGTTTTTGTTAGATTTGGTTAAATCATAAGAAATACATATAAATTAATATTTCACAATTGGAAGCATTTGTGGAAGCTGAGTGATGTGGGAATCACTTCCTTATTTATGCGATTGTTTTATTTTAGAGATTAAAAAAAACACTTAATTCATCCTCACCAAACTCTTACGAAAGGCTCTAAAAGAGTCAATCTTCTGGAACTTCTGTTCATGTCTCTTAAAGAAATAATCATACTTTACACTTCTATAGCACCCTACATGTGAGGAAGTCAAAAAAAGGCGAAGAAGAGCAGATTCCCAAGATTTTGACAGAAGAAACCAGAGATATTCTCATGGGATTCGGAGAGATGCCGAGCAGGGATAGAAAATAAAAAGAGTGAGAAGATATTTTTTCAGGTTCTGCATCTTAGCGAAAATAGAAGTTCTCTTGGGGGACTTCTCTGAAACTTGTCACAAAACTGCGATCTAGCCATCCTAGGCTAATGACAGTCATCAATGAAACTTTATTTTCTTTCAACTGTCAGGTTGAAGAAATAGCTAAAAGCAAGAGTGGAAAGCTATATTCTTTTTTATTTTCAGATTTTTGGGTTACTATTACCTGATGACGATCATTTTGCAGAAGGTATTCAATTGATGTTGTAACAGAATTTGCAAGGGCAACCGATGTGTCGTGATTATGGTAGTTTCAGGAAAATCTATGAGGTTACACTAAGTAGTAATAATTTTAAATATTTCTGTCTAGATGATAAGGAAAGTTCTTTAATTATGAGAAACTCACAGCTTCTTGGAAGTTCTGCCTCTATGTTGACACCATTACAAATTAAACAACTTCTACATTGACTTAAAATAGTATGAGAAATTATTGTCCCTTTTCCAACATTTTGAAGGATAATTTCAGAACTCAGTTCATATCTGAGATTTTACAGTAAAAGTAATTCAGACAATAGGTGTATGAACACAGCTACTGGACCTTTCTAAAACATCTCGTAGTCTACATATGCTACAAAGGGTTTCAGATTTTTTAAACTTAGTGATGCTATAACAAGTTTAAAAAAAAGGATTTCCTTAATTAATCCATCACTTAAAAAGTTTACTATTCCAAAAATATTTTTAACATCACCATTTTTAACAGATGTTACAATACAGAAAATTTCTATAAATATGTATACTGAAAATTTTTGAACTGAACATTGGTCTTAACCACCTGTTTGAGAAATAATATTTATGTACAAATGTGTATTTGATTTAACAATATTATCCTACAGTCACATTTTATGTCACAAAAAAGTTAAATTAAAATTTTACGTTTTCTTTATGAGATGTTTCTTAATTTTAAAGTTAAAATAAAATGATAAATTATTTCAGCTACTCTGTAACTTGCAGTATATAATATAAAACATATGACTCTAAAAGACATCAAACAGGCTGCCCCTGCAAGTACTGCTTGATTCTTCCAAGGTTAGTTGCATTGGGAGTTGGGATTTGTTTCAAGCTTATGTAGTTCTAAAGGCAAGATGTCAAATTTGTCTGGGTTTGAGTTCTGAATTCTGGAAGAAAAAGAAAAAAAAAAAAATTTTGCTTTTGGGACATCTGTCTGTGCCCCTGTCCTGTATCACTGAGGGGGATTGAAGTGCCCTGCGTAACCACTGTGGCATAAGATCTCATTGGTACACTGCTTCTGGGGAGTTACAGGTTTTGCCAGAAGCCTGGTTGCCAGCACAGGCACAGAGCTCTGGAGAAGTGCTCTTTGATATGTTTCAGTACATTAACTCTGTTTTATTAGTGCATGGAAATGGAAGAGGCCTGCGTGAGAACCCTCCAGAACATCACCGTGTTAGATGTGTGCACGTTCATCCCAACAGCTACTTGCCAGCAGAACGAAGAACCAATGAAGACTTCCAGTGTGGTGGAAGGCATACCCTTTTCAAATATCCTCTAAATGAGTGCTATTTCTTTGGTGTTTTATCTTCATTTATTTATATATTTATTTAGAGCCTGCAATTTTTGCAAGCTGTTTCTCTTAATTCCTTTTTTTTCTTTTACTTGTACCAAATTCAACATCGGTTACAATAGATTATCAGTCAGTCATAAAAGAACTGGCATTTGGCTTTACTGAAATGCCTAACCTCCTTCTCACCCATTTTTGCTAGGCTTTTGTGGCCTCTGGAGGTGTGAGCTGTCATGGGATGGAAAGGCTTTTGTGATCTTAGGTTTTACAGATGGGCTATTTGGAGAGTATCAAGCCAGTTTTCACGCTTGCTACATCACACTGATTGGTGTAAGAAATAATGGTCATTTTCCCCTCCATAACTGTTGTCTTTTTCAGTTTCTTTGCTCCTGGGTCTTTCCCTTCAATGGGCACATATCTCCAGTCTGCTTCCAGACTCGTATTTTTTTCTCTTTCCATGCTTAACAGGGAATGCTCAGCTTGGATGGGACAACCTGGTCTGGTGGGAGGTATGTTTGCCCATGGAAGGGGGGTTGGAACTAGATGAGTAAGGTCCCTTCCAACACAAAACATCCTATGATGTTCATCCACACTCTCTAAGCACGACTCTGTCAGAAAGCTTGCCTCCACTCCTACAGCTCAGGGAAGTGATAATATTGGGGTATTAATTTGTACTGAATTCTTCATGAGCAAATCAGGTGAGAGCACTGCATTGATGACATTTTCACAGATAAAATAATCTTGTATTACCTCAAGTGCTCTGAGGCCCGTACAGGAAAAACAATGCAGAACTGGCAAGTTTTGTTTTGCTGCTATTATTCCTGCTGCTACTACTTTTTCTGCTGCTGTTTTTAGACCCAAGTACTCAGCCACCTCTGAATTTCATCATTTTCCATACATGATCATTTGCATGAAGATGAAGTTCAGAGATCAATAAAAATTACTTTCCCATGGTGGTTCTTGAAACATTGGTTCATTTATAAATATGATGGGAAATACTGAGGTAAAAATGTGCTGGAGGCAAGTAAACTTAGTTAAGAGTAATTAGAATTAAATTCAGGTTAATTTTGTCTGAGGGCACTTGGGCTGCTGCTGACCCTGTTCTTCTCTTCCTTCTGCACTGCCATTTGCTCACTGGCCCCAAATGCTTGTATTAGCTGGGGAGGGGTTTAGCAGACTCAGACACTCCTTAGCTGTGCAGACAGGGTTAAAACATGTCCAATGAATGGAACATGGAGCTTCAAAAAGCAGCCAGGAGATTGAGGGGTTGTTGCTACTTCTTGCCAGAGCCCAGGTTCAGAGGACTCTCCCTGAACTCAGCCTTTGCCTGGCAGACGTTATTTGGGGTTTACACACTGCCCAACAATTGGGTGAATACTGGTAGATCTTTCCAGATCTTTCCACACTATCCTGCCATTTCTACATTCCTCTTTGATCTCCTCAGCCACAGTACTTCAGATAGAGACCTGGTACTTCAGAGCTGCAAGTGTTGTGTCACTGTTGTTTCACCAGTGCTGAAACTTTAGTCCCGGAATATGTTCCTTAGGGCTCAGTATTTCTCAGCATTTGCCACACAAGTTATATTCAGGCATGACACTGCAATCAGTAGCAAGAAGCACAGAAAAGCTTCAGAAGCATGAATTTCCAAGGAAACAGGAAAATTTTCTTCCAGTGTTATTCAGCAAACTCTCACCTGTGTCTTACTGGGGTCTTGAGGCTGCACTGACTGAGGTCCCCTGAGCGGTGACATTAATTCTGAATGGGCTGAAATCTTACCCCTGCTCATCCCATACCCCAGAACACAGGAAGATCCTTGATATTGATAGTTTGGATCCCAGAGGTAGGAGACAGATCTCAAATTTTCTGAAACTGACATTGGTTGTATAAAGATAAAACCTACCAATGGACATGTGCAAAACCAAAATCACATGGAGCTCTCGTCTTCCTTAGTTGCTGTCATCTACTTAGGGCATGTTTAAAAGAGCATCATTTGTCCTCCTACCACGGACTTAAGAGGCAGCAGGAACATTGTGCAAGAGCTGAACCCTTTCTACCATGTGTTCACATAGAGAAGAGGCCTCTGAAATAAATGATGGTTACCAGTAAGGGCCAACTGAAATAAAACACTTCTCAAGCCTCAGACTAAACAGAGGAAGAAATATGCTAGATCCCCGTTAAGTGTTTATCCAGATATGATACAAAGATTTTGTGTGAACAAATATCTAGTGAATCCAGAGATTAAATGAAATTTTTCAGGTGACCTGAATAGAAGAAAAAAGAGTAGATCAGTTAAAAATTGATTAAAAAAAAAGAAACTAACCCAAAATATCTTTCAAAAAACAGCCAAGCATCTGACAAAGATAACTGAATTAGTTAAAAGAGATAATCTGATGAAAAACATAATTATGTTGCCCCAAGCTTCTCTGTTTATCAATTTTCTTTTGTACACTTTCCATATACGCTTTTCCTTATAACTCAGTAGATCCTTCCCAATAGTTTAAGCATTTTTTGAGCTAATATCTACCTTTCCTGCATTTTTCCATGGCCTAGTATTTTCTCATATTTTTGTCACAGATTTTTAATGCAGCAGTCTGCAGTTACAGCACCGAGAATGAGAGAGTCTATATCCCCTTCACAAGTGCTCTGAAATACAAAGGTTCCTCTCTCATTTTTAGTTTATTTATTTATTTTTTTGCTATTTTTTTTTCTAATGTAAAGTTTTCGTGGTTTCAGATCAGCAACCATGAGCTTTTGAATGGCAAATTCAAGAGTTGGACCAGTACAAATATATATATATATAATATATATATATATATTCTCATTACACACACACATATGAGTAATTAATAATACGTTACAATTAATTGCAGTGGGTGTCTGGCCGCATAGCTCTTAATTCCTAGATGCCATCAGAGGGTTTGCGTGCTCGTTTCATCTACATTAGGAGACCTGTCAGGAGTTATATGCAGCCCTTTCTGTCTGGTGGTTTGTACAGATGACGATGTGCACATACCCTGCCAGAGAATCAAATGTTTTTCTTCTCCTTGGGGTGACCATTGTCTCCAGCTGGTTCTATACAGGATGAGTCATTAATTAAACCCGGATTCTTTGCAAGTGGCCTGTTGCAGGGCTGTGGTTTGTTCTTGCTGGTTCTGCTCCTGTGAACAATATTTTGGGGGAGTTCAGGCTGACGTTATTTTTATGATTTCACATTTTCTTCACTCTTCCTTCTGCCACAAGTATTCCTCTAAGAGACAGAAAGTGAAAGGCTTGGTTAAGAAAAACACAGCCACCTCCAAAGTGCTAAAACTGCAATAAACCCATCATCTCTAACAACAGCGGAGCATGAAAAGATAAAAAACAGCCTGCCAAGAATGTAGTAACCACCCATTCACTTTTAAATGCTCTCCACACTTCAATGCACAGACCTAATTACTTTTCTGCATTCCCAAATCCACTTTGCAGCGCTGCAATCAGAAACCTGGCGTTAAAATATTTTAGACTCTAAGGATCAAGACTAATTATGGGCCTAAGCTGCACCTTTTGGTTTCCCCACAGACCAGCCGGCCCCCTCCCCCAGCCTCTCCACCCCCTTCTCTTCTGTGGGACACTTTAAAGTATGCTCCACTAGAAGAAAGGCTGTCCAGCCTCAGTCGGGGGTGAAGTAAAGAGAGAATAAAACAAAAAGCAACTCAGTTCAATTCAGTAAGCTTCAATGAGGCTGGTATATTTAATGCGAGCCCAGGGTTAGCCTACAGAATTGCGGCAGAATGCAATATTCTCAACAAAAAAAGATGTGTTTAAAGTCGGGCAAGGCCCCATAAGGCTGTTGTTGGTGTTTAAGCAGTACACCAAGGTATTTAGCTCTGAGGGTTTCTAAACATTCCAGCTGAGAATAAAACCGCAGCTTTACAGTAGCTTCTTAAAGGTTTGGGGGGCTGGGAATGTTCCCTCCCCCTTGTATTGAAAAGTCAATAAACAGTAGGAAAGATCATGTCATAACAAAGATGAAGCCACCTATTACAGGGTATAGTGATGGCTAATGGCGCTATCAGAGGGACTAATCCCATATATTAAATGGCGTAATTGTTATAATAATATCACGGTTATTAGAACACCCAAGTGTGGGGCATTTTTCATTTCGTGCAATGTGAAGCCGCCGTGGACCATCCACCCTTCCCGTGCCAAGCAGTTGCTGAAACATGGAAATATTAGATAATGGCACCACTGACTTGGGCAGCAGCCTATGCCCCCAAAGCATTTTCTGCTACATGCATCTGACGTTTCATGGCATTTACCATGCCACTTTGGGTAATTTTCTCTGGAGCTGCATTCCCAGAAAGCTTTCATTCATGCTAAACAATTATCTGCAAAAGTTGGCACTAGTGTCTTACCTCCGTGAAGCACTTTTAGTTCCACTTATTAAATACTAACAATAATAATAATAATAAAAAAGTGGCATATCGGTTTCAAAGGAAATTCCCGAAACAGGGCTGTAGGAAGCAGTCGTGATGGTGTAGTTACTTTATGGAAACTTCAGTGCTCAGTTGGAAATCTGGCAAGCTGCCTGGGACTGGATCCAACTAACCTGGTACAGACACAGGTTCTCCAGACAGGCATGGCCATGTCTCCGGGCACTGATGGCATCAGGGGGTTACCTCAATGAGACCAAAAACATGGGACTTATTCTGACATGGTCTGATGTGGGGTTCAAACACGGGATTTTGCTCTATTTGGTATGGTTTTGGCAGGGAGGGACTGGTGTAAGGTGGCAAGCCTACTCCAATGACCATAATGAGAAAAAAAAAAAAAAGGAAATAAAAGAAAAAACAAACAACAGTGGAAATATTTAGTTCTCTCAAGTCTCACTCTCTTCACTGATATACATTATGATAGACTCAGATGACTGCAAATCCCGTAGTTATGGGCACATAAATATTTTAAGCCCTGGTCCAGTTTAGGATAATCAAAATTAAACAGTCATCTGCAGCTGCTGTGACGAGGGGAAGGGTTAAAACAACAAGGCGTTTTACAGGGCGATAGTTCACATGGAGGTTTAAGAAAAATAATAAGGGAGTTAGTAGAGAGCATGCACATTGGCTTGCAACTACCAATTAACCCTCCTTGTTAGATAGGTAATTTATTCCACTCAGCAGCATCAAATATCAGACAAAAAGGTGGCCAAAACAGTAATTATCTTTGTGGAATTCAAAGGAATGAAAGCCATAATTCCTAAGAAATAAAAACAGAGTTCTTTTCACAGTATATGCTTCATCTAAAGACTGTAATAAGAGCCAGGCCCTAGCTGTGACCCTTTACACTTCAAGGTGAAAAAGTAGGTTAAAGAAAGTAATGGCAATAATCACGGGGCTTTTCTACATAAAACAGTCTCTGAGTGGAGGTCAAAGATCAAACACTCAGGGCACTACCTGCGTCACACAAAGATCTCTTCCACAATAGAAATGAAGAGCAGGACTGGCAGGAAAGAACAATAAGACTAATCAATTCTAAAATTATTAGGAAAAGAAGAAAAGAAAAAGAAAGAAAAAAATCAAAAAAGCAGATTTTGAAGGTCTGGATTAGATTAAAAATAATCACACCCATTCTCTCCTTTTTTTTTTTTTTTTTTTTTTTTTTTTTTTTTTTTTAATAACTTTGAGGATTTCCTGCACTTCACAGAAAACTTCTATTGGGAATGAATGTTAAATATTTCCATTTCATCTTCATCCCCACCTACCATCTACATTCTTTTGCACCATCTGAAACGGACTTTAAATTTTTTTTGAAACCGTTTGGACACTATGACAGAGAAGTGACCCGTATCTATTGGGATTTTTTTTAATGATTTTTATTTATTTATCTATTTATTGTTATTAAACAATTGGATGATTCTTCTTCCATAAAAGGTTAGATCCCCAATCTGAGCTTGCATGACTTATGAGAGTGCATTTCACACTCTGCATCACCAAGTGAAATGCACTTCTATCCCCCATTACTCTGACTCTTTGAGAGTTCAAAGGTAGATCCCCACAATGGCATGTAAGAGCCCTCTGGACTTGCTGTATTGCCTGGGGGAGCATTTTGTCAGGGATTTCATACACACTAATAAAGACGTTCCTTATTTTTCACTTGAGGAGGTTAAGGCATGTGTCCAGTTGTCCCATTTATACTGTTATTTATTTTACAAACTTGATATAAGACACCTTTCATCCTTAAGGTATATATTTTGATATGTAAATACTTCCCTCCCCACTGAGCTTACCAGGCTTTTCCCTTGCTGACAGCTGGGCACATGTGAAGATTTTGCTGGAACAGGAGCAAACTGTTCAGGACTGAGCAGGATCCAGGCCTGGCAGAGCAGAGGAAGCTGCAGCACAGCACACCCATGCACACAGAAGTGAGTTGCCTGGTTCATTTTTTCGCCTTTGGTCTTCCTTGAGATTCAGACATCTAGGCAGCTGCTTCTTCCCTCTGACTAACTCTTTCTTACAGCTAAGGAGAATGGGGAGACATTTATCTGCTCTACAAGCAGGTCTGTGGACCCTCACACACCACCTTGAAGTTCTTCTGCAAGATATAAAGCTGATGGTGCAAAGAAATTCAGCATACACTGAACTGCTCATCATCATCAGGTCATGTATTCTTGCAAAAACCACACCGAAAGCATCACCTTTAAGACACGTAATGGTACACAATCAACATGTAATATTAAATGACCAGCCTTTTATTAGCTGACAACTGACTGAGCTGTCTTTGTGACTTCTGAATGGATAGCAGAATAGAAACATCGTGAATAAAAATTAATCGTTGTGTTTCTGGCATCACCAGCAATATGTGCGGTTATTTTGTAGGAAACTTAAAAAACATGCACTGCATAGCTAATGCTTCCTATTCTCTAGGTAGAATGCAACAAAATAAGAAGTGTACTGTACCATTCCCAGGTTTTTGCAGATGGTAGTAATGACAAAAGACTTCTCTCATTCTTTGCTGCTGCTATGGAATAGTCAAAAACTCCTTGGATGTCTGAACATTTTATATCATATAATCTAATAATTCAGTATAGCATCAGGTCACAGAAGGCTGATTCATCTATCTGACACATTCAGCTATCTATTAGATATATGCTAACCCTTATGCCCATACTGTACAGAGCACATTCTGTAAAAATAGAAGGAAAATATGACTTGACTTTATTTTTTCTAGCAGGTCAGAGAGGTCACAGGGGTGAAAGACAGAAGCATAGGTGCATTGTTCATCTAATATTTATTATACTGAGTGCATACAGATCCTGTGAACATTTTCTGTTTGCTGAACTGCCTCCCCAAGATTTTAAGATAGGGTAAGAGGATGTGAGACATGAAAATGTATTCTTTTATCCTGAATATTAGTTCCTGCTGTCTCAATTTTCTTCACAGACAGATCTTAAAGCATTCTCTAATGTATGTAATCACAGATACATCCCTAATTATTAAATTGCCTTTAATGTGTTTAAGTCAAATATTTGCATTTGTTGTCAGATAACAGAACTCACTTTCTCATGATGTAGTTTCAATTAGCAATTATTGTCTGATGACTCCTTAGGAAAAAAGGCCTTAATAGCCACTGCTCTAGAAGGTATTATAATGGCTACATTGGCCTATTGTTTGAGATCTTGGCCAACTAGCATAAGGTCACTGAGCCTCATACCATTGATGTGATCTGACTGAGCATGAAGTTAAAATTATAGTCTCACAATGAGCTGTGATGTTTTGGGTTGCAATGTTTGCAATTAGCCACAATGTGACCTTCATGTTTCATCCCTTAAAAGCAGAGTTACATTATTGATTATTATTCCTGGCATTGCTGTAGTTTATTAGTTTTGTCAGATTTATTTTATATTCAGTTATTTGCCACATGAGGATTATGTGGCAAGTTATGGAGTATGTGCCACACTTTTTTTATTGCAGCAGATGTTCCTAAAATAGATGTAAGCATCTCTGCAAAAAGCAGCCCCTCTGTGCCAAATTCCAGCTTGTGCTAATGTGGGAACCCAGTAGAATGAGAGAAAGAGTATAAAGAACCTTTATCCATTGCTGCTGGAATGACACTTTCTGAATTTTGAAAATGCACTGCAGATTGTGGCAAGTTGCAAAGAGAACGAGGATAGCTGAAGCCAAATCTTGGTTTTGCCCACTCTCTGCCATATTATACTCCAGGGCACAATTGGTGCCACTTATTAATGCAATGTAATCAATCCCTGACCTCTGGAGCTTAGCAATATTTTGTCAAAGTTCAACTAATATATTACACAAAGGATCTTTGTTTAGTATTAACACACCTTGAAAAGTGGGCATAGTTTTTCCACAAATGCACTCATTTGGGATGTGGTGAAAATACCTAGCTCTGTGACCTCACATCTTTTTCTGCTACCATATTTAATTCCATTCCTCTCACTGTTGTCTGCAAGTTCATGCAAGGCTTTTAGTGTTGTCTTTTATTCTTCCAGTGCATTGAGAATGCCACCACAGCATCTGTTATCACCTCATCCTGTTTTTCATCCAGAATGTGATGAGAGTTTGAAGCAAGATTCGTCCTAAGAAGGAATATTGAGAAACTTCAGTCATAACTTCCCTCTGAACCAATTATTCAATTGAAGGCATTTTAGTCTCTGAATTTGACAGAGAGCGGTGTTTCTTACACCAGCCCAGCCCTCCAGCTTCAACAATGATTCTTTGCTATCAGGTACTTTATC
This sequence comes from Oxyura jamaicensis, assembly GCF_011077185.1. Taxonomy (NCBI): domain Eukaryota; kingdom Metazoa; phylum Chordata; class Aves; order Anseriformes; family Anatidae; genus Oxyura; species Oxyura jamaicensis. Next base: position 80,543,184 of record NC_048926.1, on the reverse strand, counting down.
AAAGCCTAATTAGCTGTGATCTATCTCATTTATTTTGTCCAAGTGAGTCACCTGTCTTTTCCAAAAGATCTCTCAGTTTGTCTGGCATGATCTTCCTTTGGTCACTCACATTGCTGGTAACCCTGTTTTTCATTTAATATCTGCTGAATCAGATGGCTGGCCTCTAAAATCAGTTCTGATGTTTATACCAAAGTGAAATGTCACAGTGTTATTGTAAGGCTGCTTGATGAAACAGGACTGTCGGGCTGAGTGGGGATAACCTCGACTGCTGTTACAACTGGTAGACTTTGCTAGGTCTGTTTCTGTAGCCACAAGCACACAAAAAGGGGGAAAGCCACCCCAGTCTCAGCTACACTTAGATGAAGAGATGGAAAAACCTTGTCTTTACTTCCAGGGAAATTTTAGATCTGGGGTCAAACTTGTGGTCCTGAATCTATGCAGAGACTTCGTTGGTTTGGTCCCTGTGTCCTGTAAGTGTGAGCAGAAACACAAATTCTCTAGTGCCTCATTCAGCTGCACTTCCCTACCTTTACAATGCTGTTACTCAGTGCGTACCATGTCTCTGGCAAGTTTTCAGCTTCTTCTGGGAAGTGGTGATGTTCCCCTCCATGATGTGCCAGTGCCGTACAACAGGCCGTGTTGCCGTGCTATTTTTAGGGGAAACAGCCACAGAACATCTAGGAAGGTCAGCTCAGCCTTGCATTTTTCCAGCGATGGCTGCAGAAACCAGGCATCCTCAGGCCGCACTGCACACAGTCACTGCCTCAAGGGGAGGCAAAGTCAAGCCGGGAACCATACGTGTTAGACCCACAGAAGGCTAAAACTCCTACCCACCATCCACATTTAAATTTACATGAGAATAAAAGCTCATGTTAGAGCATGTTTTGATTTGACGGAGGTCCAACCAGGCATAGCAGGCTGCAAAGGGAGTGAAATTTACTTTTAAAATAGGGAGGAAGGAGGGGGAAAAAGAACAAGATGCTATAGTGGCTGAGGGGACATGTGTGGGACAGGATGTTTTGCCAAAACCTGGGGAGTGGGTCGGAAGCAGTTTCATGTAATCAGTGATTTCAGTACAGCAGTTGTGGGTTTTAATGATTTTTAAATAGGCAAATGAGAGCTGGGGAAGCAATGACAGCCCTGTGTGTGTATGTATGCACACAGTAGACTGCCTCTCTGACAGCCGATGATAAACATTCTTCAAAAAGAGACTATTCCCACCAGAGATCTCCGAAGTTTCACTTGCAATATTACAAATCTCGGAAATGAGAGAAGATATCTTTAGGGTAGAAATTCTGCCAATGAGACTTGTGAGATAATGAGGTAATAGGCCATGTGTTGTGTGACAAATCAGCTCAGGTTCGGAAGCAGCGATGATATGACCCTATTTGGCAGCACAGGAAGGCTGAGAGATTAGATTCCACCTGCTGTCAGTTAGGCTTTTGCATCAGTTTGCTTGCATTTGCCAGAATATCCACAAGCCTACACCAATAAAAAGACGAATATATGTTTTCTAAACTGGATGATAGCATTTCATAACAAGTTTGTTAAGGATTTAGTCCAAGTTCTTCAGTTATTGCTAAAGATTAAAGTGCATTTCATTATTGGCTGCCAAATTATTCATGTCCAAGTGTGTTTCCTTAATCTGCCTCTGGCACGCGGTGCTTTTCTCCTGCCTTTGCGGCGATGAGCTCCAGGCAGATGCTCCAGGTACACATGCATTTTGCTCTGCCTTTTTGTTTCCCTTTCTTTGCCGGCTCCCACTTCACACCTGTGTTTGGTGCGTAGGCGTGTGAATAAATATCCTTCCAAGCGGGGATGTGCTTCTGCAGCTCTCTTGGAGTGGGGTTTGGCCTCCTCATGCTGGTGACAGCTACTTCAGTACCGGCGCTCTGGATGCACGGCTTCGGTGCTGCTATCCACAGGCAGCCCCCACTGCAAGCATCTATCCTGCACAGCCTTGATCAGAGGGAACTTCCAGACTGCACCCAGGCAAATAATGAAATTCACCTTCTTTATATCACTTGGACACTTTTGTATGTTGGGTTCAATACGAGTTGCCGAAGCTCTGAAAAAGCAGGTAAATTATAGAGTATTGGCTTATTTGAATTATAAAAGCTTTGAAGAGATGCTCATAGATAGTTTGTGGAGCCAGCTGTAAAATAACAGTTATAATGAAATCTTAAATACAATGGGCTATTGTGTTCAACACAACAAAGGCAGCAGATTAAAAAAAGCCTCCTCTGGTATGCAATGCTCCATAAAAGTTACTACATCTGAACCCTGGTGGGTATTGACTTTGAGAGCTGAGGACTACTTTCTGCAAAGAGCCATTACGTGTAATTCTGTGCCACTGATTTCAGAATCTGCATGGTGAAACTGCTCCAGTGATTTTCTGGAAGGAAAACCAAAATTCTTCCCAGCCTCATGCCACCACTTTGAGTACCATGGAGCAGGGTCTTTCCGGAGACTGCTGGGAAACAGCAGTGTTCCCTGAAACAGGTCTGCCTGTCTAGACAGGGGAAAAAAAAAAAAATCCACCACCACATCCCACACTGTTTTCTAATTTCAAAATGCATGGTGTCCTCTATTTTGCTGCCTACACTGACAGCCATGTCAAGCTGCAGCACCAGGCTGCCTCGCTGAAACACAGCCGTCCCATGCTATCACCAGGATGCTGGAAGCCAGCAACTGCTCTGAAGGGAAATTTGTCTCGCATGCTTTCCTGCACAGCTGCAGTCCTAAGACCTCACCACCCATCTGCTGACGGTGTGCAGGGATCGGTGGCTGCAGAGAGTATTTCTGCACTGTCCTTGCTGGCCTGATGGCAAACCTGTACCCTCACAGTGACCTCCTGGCAGGCGTGGGCATTCAGGGGCAATGCTGGCAGGCTGGGGTGTTTTCTCAGCCTTGTGTGGGGCAGATGGACGAGTTCGGTGCTCTGCAGGGTTTTTTGTTGTTGTTGTTGTTGCTGTTTTCCCAATGACATGTCCATGACTAAGTGGTTAATGGGGCAAAGTGGTGGGAGCCCTGAGCCCCGGCCTCTAGTTACGTGCAGTTTTTGTTTGAAGGCCTGTTAAAGTTTGGAGGCACCAGAGAGAACCCACCACAATGGGCGAGGAGCATGGTGCACGACCATGCACGAAGCCTGTGGGTGCAGGAGAGGAACACAGAGGGGCATCCCCGCAGCCGTTCTGTTGATAGGCGGTGCTCCTGCTGGTGTGTACAGAGAGGAGAATGCACCCCCCTTGATTCATGTTTCCATGTTTGGGTTCGTAAAATAATCCTGTTCACCTGCACGCAGGGACCATGTGCAGAACAAGCACCCACCTCACCTGTGCCACGTGCAGCCTGGAGGGGCTCCTGTAAGGTAATTCTCGTGCTGGGATGAGCTAATCCAGCATGAGATGCTACACCTGCTTCCTTCTGCTAACAAATAGGCCCCTGCCTCCAGAAGACTGCCTGGCCTGACTGATTATACCTTCCCCATCAGCAGAAAGACTCATATCATCACTGGGCCAAAGGTGAATTGCCTGGAGACAACGCTGGAATGAATTTTTTGCAGCCCCATTTTGCCAGACATTCAAAGCACTTCATCCTGAGGAGGGGAGACCTTTAACTCTGTCACATTTATATATGCTTATGAGGATGGAGCAGGTTTTCCTTGCAACCATGGCCCAGATGAATGTACTGAAACAGGTAAGCCAGAGGAAAGTGCTTTTACCTCTCCTTCCTTTTGTCCAGAAGGAGGAGAGGGAAGGCAAGGGAAAGGAAGGGAAGGTAAAGGAAGGGAAGTCTGATAGAGGGGCAATGCTCCCTGGGTCTATTTGCATTTCCGAGGTTAAATGTGCGTAGTGTATGCTAGTACTGTAACACGTGTCAAGGCATGCAAATATTCAAATCCACACACAGCGATTGGTTATGTGGGGAGAACAAGGAGGGGAAGTAAAGAATTACTCATATTTGTCTTCTGGCCCAGGAAAACGTTGAGATGTTTTTAGCTGATGCCAGTTTTCCATTTGAAATGTTGCTTTGTATTTATAGTTTTCTTAATCCCTAAAGCAAAAGAGGCTAATATTCATTTAAAACCCAATAACAATTAAAATCCCCAATAACAATTAAAACCTACAATGAACAACTGCTCTAGCTTTGTTTATTGCACGCATAAATAATCATACTTCAATGAACATGTTAGTATCTATGATCTCTTCCCAGATTAAGGTTGCCTTGAGACTGCTTGCTTTGGCTACTGTAAATGTGACATGAATTACACTCAGGAAAATGTGTCTTACATGCTGGGTTTGAAGTAAATTATTTTCTTCTAATATACCTACACAACTGTCACTAGGAATTACACTGCAGATTTAGTGATGTTAAGTGTCAATTGTAATTTGGTGACAGTCATTTTATTGGCTATGCATATTGCTCTGCTAGGACCTGCTTCTCAGTATGGAGGCCACCGTATCATTAAAAACCAGTGATCCTTCACTGATGACATAATTTGACTGGCAGAGAGAGGAGCAGTGAGGGGCTTGCTTCCACCTGCATGGAATCTGCTGTGTGTCAGAGATGAATTTGCCTTCAAATTAGAAACAGCATAGCAGACTGGTGGCTGTGATTTTGCTTGATTTCTTTTAAGGAGTTTCACTGGAATGGTTACTGAGCAGCTGATAGGAGTCTGCTTTAATATGTCAAACATATATATTATGCAGCCTGTAAACATTTCAAATATTTTTAGCCACAGTATACAGTGAGTTATCTGTGAAATAGTTTCAGCTGAATTGAGCCACATGCTTTTTTTTTTCCCCTTCTGCACACTCATCCATCCATCTACCCATCCATCCTTCCATTCTTTTGTGCTCAATTCTGCCTCTGCAATAGGCTTAGTGTATTAAATTTATGTGTTAAAAAGAGAAAAAAATGTGTTAACATAAAACCAGTGTTTCAACAGATAAAATAAATCATACAAGCTGTGTAAAAATTTACAGTAAGAGCAGAACCATAATCATACATTCTGAAAATTTTATAAACTGACAATTCAAGTTATGTGTTTTATGCTAATACACATAGTGGTAGGTTCTAACAAACTGTGATTCACACATAAAGAGTAGAAAAGTTGAAGGTATTATATATGTTATATCTATTTTTCACATGTACATCTTTATATATACATTATGTACTTATTCTGAGAAAGAGGAAATAGATTCCGAGACTTTCTTAGCAAATTTAAATCAATATAACTGCCTTTCCATTTTCAGTATTTAAATTAAATTTTTTGCTGCAAGGCAGTGCAAGGAACAAAGCAAAGTACCTTAAAAGAAAGTGTTTCCCTAGTAATTTCACCTCATTTCACACCTATTTGGCAGCTTTTCTTAGCCAATTGGTTTCATTGAAAATGCTGACAATGTTCACCTATTAGAATTGTCCGTGTGGTAAGGTGTGCTTTCCTCTTAGATTCACTTTATTAAATTTAAATGTAGAAAATAACTTTTTTTTTTTCCTCCTCAGTACTATCAACATTCCTCAATGTATACTTTTTGTATTCTTATTTTTTTTTTTTTTGGTTCCACACTGCTCGTTCTACTTTTTTTTTTTTTTTTTTTAAATCTTTACTGAACAATAAACAGCATAAATTATTCAGCCAATTTCAGTCCAGTGGCATAAATCATACTCTAGCAGACATGCTACTTATGACAAATGCTTTGTCTAAGAGAAACATACCACTGAAGGTTTAATCAGAAGCTCTAAACATTTCAGACTTGCTCAATTTTGTTCTTGGCAAGAAACACCGTTTTTTGCTATATCTTCCATGGCTTTGGGGGAATGTTCATTTTTCCCACGAGAATACTGAGGCCATTTTTGCCCACTCCAGGAAAGGGGAGGGTGTTAATAAAAGAGCACTTTCCTCCAGAAAAATTCAAATGGGATTGGCAAATTTTTTTGCTCTTGAAAGCTCATTTCAGAGGCAGCCTTGGATATTTTAAGTGCTTCCTATTTAATGAAGTATCAGGACTTGCATGCTGCCACTTCTGAACGCATAAACATCATGTATGAAAGAACAACTTTTTAAGGGATAAAAGGTTTCTAAAGATTTTATTAGCACAATTTTGGAGAAATAAAAACAAAAGCAAAAACAAACAAACACAGTAATCCCAATCTCCCATTTTGCTGTGTTTTTTAAATAAATCTATTGGATGACTGGGTCAATTACCCTTCATCTGATTCAGAACCACAGCTATATACTGTTGATGGTGCTGAATAAATATGTTGTCTAGAACCAAACCCTGGGTTTAGAGGAAATTGCTGTTGGCTCTGAGGAAGTTTTAGCCTTCTTGATAGCTATTCTGGAAATTGTTTTTGAAGAATATCTGGTTTGCTGTTAGGATCATCTTTATTTTATGTCACTGCTGTAGAAGTCTGGAGCTTTATGGAATAAGTGGTCCGTGTCGTCACATTCTCAAAATTAGTACCTATATTCTAATATGAGATCTTGCTTTTGGTCCATTCAGGGGTTTTATTATGCAGCTCCAGTCAATACAACTCTGTTTTATTGACTTCAGTACTTTTGTTTCAGCATCATCTAAAATGTCAGTTGAGGTCCTGGAATAAGTCTCTGCTTCTTGAATGACTACCTCTTGCAAAGCCAAGAAAAACACTGTAGAGTCAAATTTATATAAAACAGCAACCTGAAAAAATGCTGGGATAACAGAATGATGGGATGAGACTTGCAGATAAACTACTGTCATCAGCACAATGCAGAGCTTCTGCATAGTTGTGTGAACACAACACAAATTATGAATAATTTTCTACAAAAGAGCAGAACATTTAAAATATATAGACTCAGGATCTAGCTGACCTTATCCACCAGATTAAAACAATCTGAAAAGTAACCGTATATAGAGTCAAAACAGCTATCATGTCCTTTTAAAGATAAGTTGTATTTGTTATTTTTAAGTTCTGGCTGAAATGAAGGCAGCTGAATAGAGAAGGACCAGATGCAGAATGCATATTCCAGTTTTTGTTGTTTTAGGTCAGACCAGTCAGCACCACATAAAGGGGAGTATAAGTATTGACATTCTAAATCAAAGTCGTGGTCTGCTGAGTCCAATAGATGCTTTAGGGGAAGAAATAGATGCTCCACCAGACACAGAGAGTGAATATGCTACCTATTACTGTTTCTTCATGCTTCCTGAGAGTGGGTGATTTGCATAAACCCTTGAGTTCGAAACAATATATTCCTTTGACAAACATCTTTGGATTATATATATTTGGATTATTAGAACTCTTGTTTGCATGTACGCAGCCAGTCTATGTGAGTGTTATGAGATGCTTGGTCTCAGAGGTATCATGTGGTGAAGCTCCACAGCATCATCACAGGCTGAGCAAGTGTTTCTCTTTATTAGTTCACCTTAGTAATATTGCAAAAAGAAATCCAAAAGTAGCACAAAGCTCCCATTATAAACCTACTGTCAGATGCAAAAAAAGAAACACACTTCTTCATCTAAATTACTCTTATTTCATTAAAAAAATATAAAATCAGAAAGCAAATATGAAGTCTGGGAGAGAGACAGATATTCTCTGACACATTTTGCATCTCACAGAACACCACGGCAGGGTTAGAGCACACTCCTCTAATGTTAAAGGAGTGTACAGAGCGTAAAGAAAGCAGAGTGACATTCCCTCTTGGTTACTTAGTTGCTTATACCAGGCCTTCCAGTTCATGAGTTCATTCTGTCACCGTGACCTGTTTTGACCAGACCCTTATTCTTCCCTTGCCATGCAGAAATCACTACCAGAGCAAAGCACTGTGTGAAGGTTTAAAAGTGGCAGCAGCTGAGTGAAAACTGTGGATGAGGCAGTGAGCCTGTATCCTGTTATCCCTATTCTGCGTGTTCAGTGCAAAATGTCCATTATGAGAAGTAATACACATTTCTAGCCAAATACTGCTCATACATTTACTTTTTTTTTTTTTTCAATAAAGTCAGGTTTTTTTTTTCCTCACATGAAGGTCCAGCACAGTGTGGACCAGGAAGTATGAAGATTAGTAACCTGACTTTATTGAAAAAAAAATCCCTTAGGACCAGCTAGGAAGACAAGGAGTTATTTGTTCTTCCCATAGCACTGCAATGCAGTCTTATATATAAATAACATGACGGTTTTTAAATTTTAGCAATGAATGTAAGAATAACATAGCAGATTGTTGTTGATTGGTTCTATATACGAACCTCAAAATGACCAGGTCCTATGTATAATATAAGAGTCAAAGACTGGACATGGCCTTCAGACCTTTTAATAACATTTAATTGCAATTTAATTAATGGAGATCTTGGAGATCATGTTGGGAGGAGCACAAAAACAATTGGGTAAAGAAGCCACAGATTATATGAAAGGGATTGATCCTGATTTACTTTGTGTGTCATGTGTAGACTTTTACCCATAAATAAGGACCAGTAAAAATGAGGCGTTTGAGATGAAGGAGGTAGCAAATAAACTAGAGCAAAAACTTAGTATCATTACATTTTCTTTATTATTTTATTTTCTTTTATTTGTTCTTCTGGATCTTTTGGAAATCTGTTTCAAGCAGACCTGTTCTCAAAAGTCTAACTACTAATATAAAGTCAGAACTTAGAAAGACATATCTATAACAGTATCTACAGCATTAAAACATGTTGAAGCAAGGGCATAGCTTTGCTTATACCAAAAGCACCCTAAACCATGTGACCACAAAACATCACAAAGACCACATCAACCTGTCCTGTATAATGAAAACATCAGTTCACAGTCTGAGATTCTTTATAATTTTCTACTGTAACCTGAAACAGAACCCACAAAACTGACTGCTAATGCATGCCCATTTGAGGAGACAGCAAGAGTACATTGGTTCCACTTTTCACAAACTTGTTCAAGATAAAGACCTTCTTATGACTGTAGAGACATGATGTAAGAAAATATAGATATACATTTTTCAGGGTCTTGCCTATGAAGTGAGACACCTGGCATGTACTCAGAGCACTGCACTCTGTCGAGAATCATATTTGAATGTTACTCAATTGGTCACTTTCTAGCCCAACAACAACAACAACATAATAAAATACAACAACAACAACAATAATTAATAATAATAATTCTCCTGGGCATCCTTCTCTTTTATTTTCTATGTTATAAGTGATGACAAAGTTCACTGCAGTTTCTAGAAATGTGCTTTTGCTCACTAATATCAACTTTATTCTTGTTTCACCTTCTGCTTATATATTAGTAGGCACGTGTCATGACAGTCTTCTCACATCAGCAAACAAATGACTTCTCTTTTCCATGTAAATCCCATATTTTTCAATGTTTTCTCAGTTACAGCACCTCTCATCCCAGCAGATCCTAAAGCACCTGCCAACTTAACACCCCCTGATGTACAAAACGCTGCATTTCTCATAATAGTAACATAGGGTTTTAGCTCTCTCTCATAACAACCTTGATAAGGCAATTTTGTTTTTTAGCTAATGTCTTTAATTGGGCACACACTAGCTGTTAGGGTAGGATTAATTATGAGCATCTGGGCATTTATTTACCTTTTTTATTTTTTTATTTTTTTTTTTTCCCTCCGAGCAGAGAGAGTACTGAATCTTTGCTGTGAGAAAATACACATAGAGACTTGACACACACCTTAAATTTATAAATAAGTCAAGGGGGTTTAGATTTCAACAGTGTTTCTTTAAATTTGTGCAACTTGTGTATATCAGAAAAGAGTAGGTTTTCCTCATGACTGGACAAATAAGAATGTGAACCCTCATTCAACTCCATGAACTTGTGAAAAAAAGGGAAAAAAAGAAGACAAAAATACCGTATCAGTGAATGTTAGTTTTATGAAAGGGAAGGCCACTGTGAAACGTTGTGAAACTGAAGCTTGAGAAATTGTTGAGGCTACAATGAAATTACTCATTCCATTAGCAAGGAGATTTGAGTCTCAAGCCTCTATATGCCACTCCTCCTACCCCCAAAGTGTCATAGAAATATTGAAGTTCTCCTGTCTCCTAGTACAGGAGCCCAATGAGAGACCTGAGTCTCCGAGGTGTCTTAGATCAGTAAGTAAAATATATATGTAGCCTTTCCAGTTGTTTTTTTGTGTTTGTATTCATTATAGGCTCCTATTAACAGACTGGAGTTGTCCAGGAAGAATTACAAACACAGTGGTACCATTGGGTATGAAGAGGTGGCCAAATATAAGAATGATGAGGGATTTTTTTGATAAGATTAGTGATCAGGATAACTCATAATCATTGGTTACGAGTATAGGGAGAGATGAAGAAAGAGCTGCAAGATAAGGATGCCTTTATTGCCTTTTAAATATTGACCGCAGTGGTGTAAGCACTCTCCCACTGAAAAAAAAAAAAAAAAAAGTCATGCAGTTAGACATTCCCATCCTGCTTGTTAGTGGTCATTTGTTGCAGGATGCATTCCTGAGAGAACAGAGATCTGTGAATGCTCCTCATTTACTTCAGTGTGGTCAGTGCTCTTGGCTCAAGCTTCTCAAAAAGCTGATTTAACTTTGGTTCTGCTGCAATGGATAAGGAATAGTTTATCTATCCTAAGCTTCTGGGTAACATACAGAGAATTGCTTACAGTTTCCAGTCTGTGACAACCCCTAGGGGTAATGGTACCTCTAACTATACTGGGAACTTACAGTTCCCAGTCTGTGACAACCCCTAGGGGTAATGATACCTCTAACTATACTGAGAACTTACAGTTTCCAGTCTGTGACAACCCCTAGGGGTAATGGTACCTCTAACTATACTGGGAACTTACAGTTCCCGGTCTGTGACAACCCCTAGGGGTAATGATACCTCTAACTATACAAACATCTGTCCACACCTTGTTTCTCCTTGAAAGTAAACACACAGCATTTCACTTCATGCATCCTACAGAAAAACTGGCAAGTGCCATTTAAGTGTTTCGTAAGGACACCAATAGATTTAAAATTCTCTGAAGATGCCAAGTCCTTTAATAAAGCTTAGAAAGTGTCCCAGGTATGGATAGTAACTAATCATAACAAAATAACAAAATTTTATTTTTGTACCAAAACATCCATATAAATTTTGTAAAACATATTCATATTAGGAGTATAATTCGGACGAGAGCAGACAATCATGGGCCAGGAGTATAATCTGTAAAATACATCAGAAGTTCTGGGATGAAAACCACCCTAGGATAAAGCAGTAAACCTTTCAACAGACCCCTTCCCCAGTTTCCATCTCTTATTGGAATACCAGAAAGTAGTAGTGAGAACATGGCTTTTGGTGCAAACATTTTTCAGGAACCCTTACTGATAGGCTAGAGATCCCAATCTATGTTTCTAACACAAAACTTTATTTCCAGAATAAGTGAGTTATTGATTATATAAATGCAGCACATCTTTGCTAATTTTAGCTTGCAGCTCAGTGACAAAGAATGGACTGACATAAGGGCTGGAAACCCAGAAGGGAAGGATTTCTGTAAGCATGCAATATCCATACATATCTCAGTCTGAAACAATGGACAAATTTTCCTTTTTTTTTTTTTTTTTTTTTCCACTTGCTCTCTCCTGTCACAATCCTATGCATTTTCCACCTAGTTTCTTTCCTACAAGTCATCTCCCTTTAGAATCCCTTAGCCAAAACAAAGTCAATTTAAACAGTTATATGCATGCAAGTGCATTTATTAAAGTAATAAAAATTACTTAGGGTTAACTGAACAAAACACAAGCTTTCAGGAGAGCTAGGATGGCATTTTCTTTTTCTTCTCTTTTTTTTTTTTATTTTTATTTTCTTAAACAAAAGATTTATCATCTTTTATAAAATGTAAGGTTATTTCTGTAAAGGTGGCTTGGTGTATGTTCCCTGTATTTTAATACTCATTCACTTTGCATCGGGTGTGATATGCTCTTTTCTGATGAAACTTGGAAGTTTTCGTTTGAAAAATGATGTGTCTTATAGATAGCATGGACTAAGCAATTTTAGCTATGGCAGAGCAATAAAAAACATTCTTACCATGGATTCATTGAAGGTGCAAGGACAAATATTAACCTTGGTAGGTCTATTATAGCACATATTTAAAAAAAAGAAGAAAGGAAAGAAAGGCATTCATATTTAAATCGTCTCTATGTCTTCATATAAGAAAGCAAATTTATAAACCTGAAAGAATAAAGGCTTAGAAGTATGATGCTGTTAATTTGTTTTAAAATATTTTAAAATCAAAATAGGAAAACAAATAAATAACAGTTTGCACAAACTCTAGAACTGGGATTCTTGATTTTTGTCAGTATTAAAAAATAAATATAGTTGCATATTTAGATATATACAAGGTATGTTTTGATAATTTGGTAATGACCCAGAAATTAGCAATTAATAACACTGATTCTAAATAAATAATAAGTATAAAAGACATGAATATGATATATTTTCATATGTACAGTAGGAACATAATTGACTGTATCAAATGTAATACAGAAAATCTTTATCTGTCTATAGAAATGCCATAAAGGCAAATCCTGTTCATTCCAAGCAAACAAGAAACCTATTGAAACTGATGAGACTATTCCCATGAGTAATGCAAAAAGGATTTGGCCCATGCACATTATTTAGTAACGAGCTGAATCCTGCCGATGCGGGCAGAAAAGGCAAGTAGGTACACTGGAATGGGGGGACCCATGCTGTACTTCACACCCCCGGCACGCAGTTTTGAAATTATTGTTTATTATTTATTTTTCACTTTTTGAGGGGGAAGGAGCTTAATGAGCATTCAAAGACTGAACCAGGGAAACTGACCGTCCCGGCTGCAAGGGGAAGCTGCAAAGTCAGCTCTGGCAGGGCCTGTGGGATTGGAATTTCTCAAGTGATAAAAACGTATGGGCCATGATTTCAGATTTATTTTTGCTAGTCCGAACTCCTAGATGATCCCACTTTTAGAACTGATGTGCAATATTTAGAGCTTGGCTTGGAGCCAGAGATATCATTAAATCCTCTCTGCTAGCTATAGCAGAGAGCAGTTCCAGGCTAGGAGCTGTCTTCATGTCAGCACAACTTCTTAAATACCCACAAGATGGAAAAAGGGAAAGTCAATGAATTATTCAGTAGTAAGTTTGGTAATCAAAGACTGAGAGGTTTTATTAAAACAAGAACAAAGCTCTTGCCATCAATTAAAGCACTTCCGTCTTTATGTAAATTCTTAACAAAAGAAATGAAGCTGTTTCCAGCCCTTCCTGCAATGCATGGGGGGCTCCATGATGAGTGTGCCTAGACTTCAGCCCTGGAAATCACCCCAGAGAGCAGCTCCCACCTCTGGGATCACACCACCCTTCTGGTTTCTGCACACTTGGACCCTTGTTGGTCAACAGAATGATCCCCCATCCCCAAAATGGGTTCTGCTTCTCCCTCCACTGAGGGGCAGGGAATGGACACAAACATTTTCAAAAGAAAAGCAAAACTATTCGTCTTGAAGACACTAATTCTGATGTCTTCTCTTGTTCAGCGCTTTTTTTCTTGGTGTGAATTAAGACATTAAATTGGATGTATTTTACATTTTTTTAGGGAAAAAAATCAGAAGAAACTGCTTATTTGCATGCATTTTCTATGCATATGTGCTTGAGAATATAAGAAATAATGGGGTAGTTTATCTCTATACATATGAACTTCTCAGACTGCACTGAATTATTGGTTTCTGAAGGAAATAATATCATCAGGTCACCATAATGCTAAGCAGTATTACATTTTAGCTGATAATTTCTGAAAAGTGCTTACTTTTGAAATGGAAAAAAAAGGAAAGAAAAAAGCCTGGCAACAGTGCTGACTGAAAAAAAATATTTATATTTATATTAAACCCCTCAGCTAGATTCTCAGACACATCACTGCTTAAAATGCAGTCACCTGACAAAAACAGTTCTAATTATTACCCCCTTGGGCTAACATTTTTCAGAGTGACTGGCTAAAATGCACTCCAGCTCATAATTTCTATCTCTGACAGTAGAAGACATAACCTAGTTTCCTCTAATGCAAAAGTCTCTAATCTAGAGGGCAAGACCCTGTTCCGTATAACACTGAAGGGAGAAAATGCAATTTGAGCACAAGGAAATTGCACACATAGTTTGATAGTTCTACCATTCTCATTTTTTTTGTCCAAGATTAAATGTCTTGTTTTATTTTATGCTAAATTATGACCCAGTTTGGACTTGTATGTATTCTTTGTCATACTCTGGAAATTTTACACTGTAAAAACGAAGGGACACAGAAATGCAGTGTAACTTTCTTATTTACATTTCAGCCATTTAAAAAATCCTAATTTCCATATATTGGGTAAGGATATGTTTTTCTTAATGGGTAGTTTTTACTTTAGCAAGTGGCACTGGCAGACAATAAGCTTCATTCACCTCTGGGTTAATCCAGTTGTATATCAGCACAATGTGATTGATTTCATATTGGTGTAATGCAGTAGTGAATCAGGCTCCAAGGTTTGAAAACAGAGCACTACATTAACATCTACATTTGTATACTGAAACACTGGGGAACAGATTTTCAGATGGGCTTCATCCCAACATTGCTTCCTTGCAGCACATTTTTCACCACCAAAAATAAAAAAGTGTCCATAATTTTGTGCTCATGAACACCACAGGGAACAAAAATTAGCAAGTCTCTTGGATAGAGAGCTCCCTGAATTATACATGCACCTGCCTGAATTATACATGCAATTGAGTAGTTAGATGCTTAACTACTAATATTTGCAATAGAGAGTACCTGCCAAAATCTGGGCCTCGATGTGCAAACTCAACCGCTAACAGCCTCTCAGCTGACAAAAAGAGCAGATTTAGCAGGGTACACAGAGGGGGCTGCCTTGCACCAATTAGCACCACCCAAATGGTGCAGCCCTCCCCACTCCATTGACATCAGGGACTAACTCTGCTGTGTCTGCCCCCAGTGGAGTCTGACCAGGAGGATTCCTGGCAGCGCTGGCAGAACTGGATTCACGTTCTCTGTGGTTCAGTCCACGTAGGCAGTGGCTGGATAATAAATTGACCTCAGTCTGATAAAGCCAAAATTGCTGAATGAGTTTTAAAAAAGTGAGTCAGGAATCCTGAAAGGTATTTTTTTTTTTTTTTTTTTTTTTTTTGAGGGGGTGGTGGTGGTGGTTATTAACAATTTTTATTTCTCCCAGTGCAGGAGCCACCCTTCCTTTGTAGCCTGACAGCTGATGCTTAACACCTTTTTTTTTTTCCAGCTGGCAAGGCAGCTGGGTGAGTACGTTTGAGGTTAGCATTGGTGCATTGCCTTTGTGAGCCACAGGGGCATCGGTTCCCTTCTGAAAATGCATGTCAACCTCATGTCTTGTGCACCTTCCAACACTGAGGAGTAGCTAGGTATATCGGTGGCAAAAGTACTGTCCAAAAAAACTCCCTTCTATTAAAACTCCCATAGCTGAAATGTTTATACTGAGAAATCTACATACTCAGGCCTCAAGCAGGAGAAAGAAGTTCATTGCTTTGCTTTCTTCTTTTAATTGGAAACCATTTTTATTTTTTAAATACCAATGCCTTACAATTTTTTCAGTGAATTATAGTACTTTGTCCTAGTGAGTCAGTGTTGGATGAGTGGTTCACTTTTCCTGTGTTTTTATTTATTTATTTATTTATTTATTTTAGAACAGAGAAAGGGTAAATGTGAGCAGTGCAAACATGGGCCTGAGGCCATAACCACCAAGAAGCTTAAATCTATAAAAATCACTTGGGTTCACACTCTGGACAGAGAGAACTTTTTACACATATTTTTGTCTCTGTGTGCACATCTGTTTGCAGGATCTTGGCCCACACTTGTAGTGAAGATCTCAGCTGGTATTTTCTAGCATCAACCCTGCAGGTTGAAATTGTAAAGAGATATTATCTGGTACATGGTGCAGGAGTTACTTCATGAGGCCATGAAATGTGAGATGTTCATTGGGTGTATCCTTGTTTAAATAAGCTTACCTTTTGCAATCAGGAGAGACAGCAGATATGTTGAGTATTGAAGAGCAAGCCTGGGTTTAGCTGAGCTATGCAATCCCTGTAAAATGCCATCTCCCCAGATATTGCACATTATTAGAAGGTTTCCCTGTATTTGTGTAGTTAGTGAGGCAAGCAGGGAGATGTAAAGCAAACTATTTATTTGCTACTGTCAAGTATCACCCTATTAGCAATTAATCTCTAAATTACCTTGTTTTTTACTTTTATTTATTTATTTATTTATTTTCTGCCTGTAAGGACTTTAGCTCATAAAACATCAGCAGAATCCTAAAAGATTTCCAAGAAAACTTATATTCTGAAATATTTCTTTCAATATTGAACACACCTTAAAGTATTGCAGACAATCATGTCGGTGATCCTTACTCCTGGGTATGGCAGATCACCTGCAAATGTAGAAGAGCTGTTGATGTCACCCTGAGCCATCAGTCTCCAGACAGCCTGCTCAGACTGACACTGGTTAGTTTGCTCAGGGGCAGGAGAGGCCCTACTTCACTCACATACTGTAGGACACAATTAATAACTTTTATGCACTCCTGGAAAGTGAGATTATAGTCAATGAGCAAGGCTCAACACCCATTCAGTGAGACTGCTGAAGCTGGGAATGGACATAAAGGTCCATTCTTTGATATAGATTAACTGATGGTTTGCCCTTCAAAGTTGCAAAGGGCAAATACTGAAAATTCCACGTATACTATTGGCATTTAAATCCAGGCCTACAAATGAGCTACAACCACTACCTGAAGGAACAGGCCTATGAATACTCTTACACAGCTGATAGATTATTGAGGCAACAGCTTCCTACGTGAAATTCATGCAAAGAGTCCCTACTAAAACCCAAGATCTAACCAACAAATGGCTGAAACATGCCCTGGGTACAGCCATCCAGGCCTAGGAGAGTTCATCAGATTAATTATCAGCATCAGTGGGGCTGAAAAACAGCTGGAGGAAACACCAGAGGCCAAGGGGAAGGGAAGGAGTAGATAGGGAGTGGGTGCCAACATACAATATTTGCAAGAGAAATAATGTTGTTAAAAGGGTGGAAAACATGGCTCCTGATCATTGATAGGTTTTTTACTTTCCATTTTTCATAAATCTGTTGCAATGTTACCTCTCTGAGGAAGCCAACAGTGCTGTTCCTGTATAAGACTGAGCAGGCTTATTCACGTTTCAATCTTTTGTTTTCTGCTAGATGTTGTGTTGGGCAACAACATCATCACCTTATCATCATCACCAATTGACTCACATTTTGAATATAAACCCAAGGTTTGTGGATCTATCTTTCCTGTACTAAAAAGATAACTGCTTTCCTAAACGTAAGTGGTTCTATGAAATTCTAGCCTGCACATCATCTCTTTGTACTGCACTAGAAAACCTGAAACCTAAAGACAACAGAAAGGAAAATACTTTTCTACCTAATCTTAAAGGTAATTCCAGCATAGAGAACAGAAGATACTAATCATTCATACATAGAGAAACAATAAATCAATTTATATTTCAGTAGGAGGGATTATTGTAAGTATATGTGGTCTGTATCCAAGCTTTTTGTACAGAAAACAAGAGTAGAATATAACCTTAATCTTTTTAACACCGTTACCAGCAAAGTCCACAAGTCTGGAACAGTATTTGGTTCTCTGTGCATCAGCAATTCTGTAATGCAAAACACAGCATGGGGCACATCAGGAAATGCATGTAAAGAACGAGATATCTGTAGTGACCAAAACTGGAGCTAGTGGGGATTTGTGGTATTATTTGGATAGGACAGTGAGCGGCATGTGAATGTTCTTGAGCTGAACCCTTCTCCTTAGCAAAGACTTCCTACAGACATGAGCCTGTGTGGGTCTCACCTTCCAATTCCCCACAGTTTGGGCAGTACCATACATTTTTGTGGTGCCACAGACTCTTGTCGCTCCCCAGTCCCATGTGAAAGATGTTGCTAGTCTTCCTGATGACTTGCTATGTGAAACCTGGCACTCCTCTGACATGAGGTTGTCTCCCCCAAGAAGGAGGACAGTTGAACAGTCCAGACCTAAGCTCCATGTAAATACTTGGTTAGAAAAGAAAGGTCTTGGCAAATACCCAGTGCCTGTATAAGGAAGAAGCACATTTCTCAGGAACAGTGAAAAACACCAGTCCTTTTTCCTTTTTGTTTTTATGAGATCCACATAGACCAGAAAAGAAAGCAGCCATTATAAGTCAGTGGGGCTACAAGTGGTTTGATAGAGTACTTGGGGGTGAGGAAGTGTTTTCAAGCCAAGCCTTAATAATACACTACTAAATGATTGCAGAAGGGAGATGCGGGGAAGGAAATTCTGCTGAAGTCAGTGGGAGATCTGCAGTTCACTTTGCTGCAGCCAGGATTTCATCCCAAGTCTTTGGCTGACAACAGTGTTCATGAACATCTAAAAAACATTATAGTATTTTGTCATTGTTTAATTGGGAACTGAGTATGCCTGTGCCTCGGGAGTAATTCACCACATCACCTAAACAACTTAATCATTTAAGCTTTTCATGTGTACTGGCAACAATCAGACCCAGAAATCTAAAAAGGAAAAACAATCTAAACACATTCAAACATCTACTGGAGGATACAAAATCCTCTTTTTTTTTTTTTTTTTTCCTAGAGAATTCTTCATTTCATCTGCACTGTTTCTGAACTGTAACCCTGGCTTAGTAATTTGCAGCTTGCTAGATAATGAAGTTCACCATTACAAATTTTCATATTCAAGAGTAGAAAACTGTAAGGAACTGAAAAATGAAAGCAGTAACAGTTTATAGGCACAGTACTGTAAAATTATCATATTTCTGCAGTAGACTTACTGATTTGATTGCCCTTCCTTTAACCACTTATCTGCTTTCCTTAAATATAAATTACATTCACATGGTAAAAATACGTATGTTTCATTTAGGTACTTGCTGTCCATGTTCTCATAAATAGCTGGAAAGGTCCGTGAAGACACACGCACAAACAGGCACATTAAGCCCACTCCCTCCGAGATCAAACAGAAACAAAACAAGGAGAAATCTCATTACCAGTTAAGAACAGTACGCTATAAACTTTTACTCACCTATGTAATCCTTATTTAGGAGTGCAGTGTAAATGGCTTTATAATAAGACACTTAGGTCAGTATTTATGCTTTATGCCTACTTCCATACAGACTGCATGAAACATTTTGAAGCGGTTTTACAGTGCAATCTTGTGGCCGGCAATTTTTTTGAGCAGTCCAAACATCCCCATTAAACAAACCCAAACAGGATTCAGAAAGTGTAGGATTCCAACACTTTCCCCCAAGATCAGAGTACCGCTGTGCATTCTTGCTCAATTTAAACAAAGCAAACTGCGGTTAGTATACCCTCCCCTAATGGGCACCCCCACTGGGGACATTGTTCGATTACCACCACGGACACGGCCCCAGTGCAGCTGGATATGTAAACAAGGCCATAATCCGCCTGAAAGAGCACTCGCAGTTTGGCAGGGCTTGCCATGTTGTTAACATATTGTGCCAAAGCAATAACAAAGCCATCATTTTAAAGTTTATTCACAGGCTCTTATTAATCAAGAAATTTTCCAGAAATTGCTCCTAAATGAGGAACCTTCCAGAAATCCACCATTTGGGAGGAAGGTTTCCAGATGATACTTTTACATATCTGTAGCATGTTCTTCGGAATAAATCACAATTTAGTCCAAGTTTGATTAAGACAGAAAACACATTGCTGTTATACAATGTAAGGGAGCCTTCTGGGATTTGTTTTGAATGCTCTCCATTTCTAGTAAGGCCAATCATGTTTAGGGTCATCGTTCTTCACTAGAGTGAATATAGTCAACACAGTATAGCTTAGCTTGCTAGCAATGAATGAAAAACTTTGACAGTTATAAATTCAACACAACTACCCCATGCATGCACAAGTTCCAAGTCAGGTACTTTGAAAAAAAGTGTGTTTGGCTATTTTTGTAGTTCAGTTTGATTTTTTTTTTTTTATTTATTATTATTATTTTCAACAGATGAGTTGACATTCCAGGTTTTTAAGGTTTTCCTAGCATATTAGGGGGAGTAATAAAAATGGTGGAACAATGTAACAGAAAAAGTTGTCATTTTGAAAATAAGATCTCTACAAGCCTTCAGCCTGATAAAATTGATTGTTTTGAGGTAAAACTGTACCCAGTGGTAGACAGTGATAAGATTCGTTATTTAGATGACTTATCAATTACAAATTATAAACCTGTTTAAAAACAAAAACAAAAACAAAAAACAAAACCCTGACCTTAGAAATTAAGGAGAAAGCTGTTCTGTATATATATTAAAAATAAAACCAGAATAAAATATGGAAAATGATGTTTGGTTAACTTTACCATTAAAAGTCTTCAGTGTAAATTAACATTAGGGATACTTACTCTGGTCATATGCTTTTTTTTTTTTTTTAAGTTGTACCATGTGTTCTGTAAGTTGTACCATGAGTTCTGTATGTTTCTGTGGCTCCAAGAGAGACTGACTTACTTATGCAGTAAGTCATATGTATTTGAGTATGGGTGATATCTGTGTACAACTAGACGTAAAATCCACTGATAGCCTTGTTTTCTTGGTAAACTCTTGCTACTGATGGGCATTTGCAATGCACATCTGGACAGTAAGTCCTGTGCTGCATTGGTTTGTATCATCCCACATTGAACTGACTGCACATGCTTTGTTTAACTGAGCATGTTCAAGAGGTCCCATGCCTCCACTTTGTTGCACACGTGCAGGCCAGCTGCAGCAATTCAATTTATCACTTTGATACCTGTTGAGCTTAATAGGTATATGTTTAAACCATTTTTTTTTTAAACAGAAATGTAACCAAAATGCCCTATATGCCCTTTCAACCAAATCAGAACTATGAAGTGAATTTTAAAAAATATGTTCTTATCTTTCCTGTCCTTGATTTCTTTGCTGGAGCAGTTAAAGTCCAGTCATCTCTTCATATTTAGCACACCACTCCATTTTGTACACGTCTGTGCTATGGAAGAGATCCTGCAAAAAGTGACATTTGCCTTAAAAGTCCCTTAGACCTCAAAAGTCACTGTTGTTGTCTGCTCTGTCAAGCTGTTTTTTTTTTTTTCAAAGGAAAGTTCAAATGCCACTACAGCCCATGCTTTCAGACCTCTCTGGGAAGCCAGGAGTTTACAGAATGCTCAAACTTACTGCCTGTGGCCAGGTGAAGTAAAACCAGGGCAGAGCCTTTAATGACTCACGTGTGGCACCTTTTTCTGTCTGCTGAGGCATATGCTATAGCTGGGATTGATGAGCCTTGAGCTAAGTATAGTAGTATAAGTATGTATGCTATAAGTATATAGGTAGGACTGATTTTTATAACAGTCAGGCCTGTGATTATAGGATGCCAACTGACCTTCATTGTTCTTTTTTTTTTTTTTTTTTTTTTTTTTTCTAGAATGCTTTCTCTGGTTTTGATACTGATGAATTATTATTGTTATCACAAACCCAAAACATAGACACCTTTATGTTATAGCCATTTTCATTCTATTAGGACCATGAGAGATTTATTACAGAATATGTGCAATGACAGATGTCCTTTATATAATAATCAGATCAAGGAGATGGCACTGGATTCATACCAGTTAGAAACACATGTCATTTCAGATGACATTTGATATCTTATTAGTAATAATTTACTCTATTTTATATTAAAATTTACAAACATTAATATTTTAATTTAAATAACTTAATATTTTTTGTATTACTGACATTTTTGGTCCTTTTTTCCATTTGGTCATGGTCTGTTTTCCACCATGTAAAGGCACCTCATAATGTCATTTAGATAACAGATAAAGCTGAATGAAACTGCTGAAAGCTTGAAACCATAGTCTTTAGTGGTGTGAAATACTCCATGCAGGTAAATGAACTCCTAGTGCTTACTTAATTTTAATTTTTGTAATTTTAGTAATTTTAATTACTTAAAAATACTTCTGTTTTGGTCAAGGAATGGAGATCAATGGCTCAGCTGACAGCAACATCTCATTTTCAATCAAAATCTTGTGGGAAGTTGAACCATGAGTGAATCATGGCACAGAAAAAATATTTCTTTCTGCATGCTACAACTACCTAGGAGCATAGGCCAGGATCTCTGCAGGATCTCTGCATCACGGCATCAGCCATACTGATCTTTCTTCACTTTGGAGGTGGCAAATGTGTTGAGGGAAAAACACCTTCTCCCCCATCCCCCATCCCCCCAAAAAAAAGAAAGGAGAGGGAAAAAATATATGTTTGAGGGGTCTATGTTTTAATGACTTCCAAATGGAAAAACCAGAACTAAGTAAAAAAGCAGGAAGATGAATGTTCAAAATGTCCTTATTTTTTATTTTTATTTTTATTTTTTCCAGTAAATCTATCTGAATCTACACATTTTATCAGTAGATAATACAGAACACAAAGACAGAACCCCTATTTCTACAGCTATGCCTCTGCGCCATCAGTTCTTGAAATATAAGAAGAGGATTGTGGTCTGCCTGTTTTGGATCTCTGAAGCAGAATACTTGCAGATGCTGCACAGAAGATTGCATATTAAGTGAAAATGTGAATTTTTATTTATTTTTGTTCCCCAAAATTGCATGCCAGGAAAAGGTTTTTAAAGTTTTATTTCCATTTTCTGTAAAGCAGACGATGGGCCACATGTAGACATTATAAATATACTAAAATTCTGATGCCTGTTTTTAAGGTTTGCTTTATGTTGTTACCACAGAAGTGAAACAGTTAAATAATTTTGCCTTCTGTTGAAACAATATATAACCTCTTCGTTATTATGCATAGCTTTCATGCATACTATTTGAAGATATAGTGATTTATCCAGCTGGTTTCTTATATAATCTTGAGGTATAAATTTATATAGTAGGAGTTTTAGTGTATTTATGATGCATAGTAAATTGTATTTAAAAAGTAACTTGTGCAATATATTATACAGTTTTGCTTTAGACTGTTCACTCTACACAAACACAGAAGCTTAAGAACTGATCCAGATTTTCTGTTCTGAACTTCAAAAATAGTGGAAACTTTAAGACATTGCTAAATTCCCAAATTTCCCCCACTGAGGACCTATGATGTGAAATATTTTATTTCTATATGAAAAAAATCTTTTTTTTTTTTTTTTTTTGGGGGGGGGGGCACACTAGCTGAAATGTTTATACAGAAGTTATATGCAAGAAAGAGGGTAGTGCAGAAGAACAATCTATGCTTGAATACCAATGGACTGCTAATCGAGGTACATGACTATTGCCTAAGTTGACTGCTTCAACAGCTCAACATCTTATCTCAAATTCACTCACAAAGACTTACATGTGTTCTGGTATCCTCTGGTGTAATGATGACCAATTGCTAGGTGATCTATATTTCCATAAGTACTACTATAGATTTTTTTTTTTTGTTTTTAGAGAAGTTGAATTAATTTAAAAACCCTTGTTACTGTAGCGTGCACATACCATTCCTCGGTATGGTCCAAATCTGAAAAAGTCTCTAGGGTACCATTTTACAGATAAGTGATATCCCCAAATCACTAAAGACTTCCAAATGTATAAATACCTATATTTGGGCCATATGTAAAGCTCACAGATATCTATCTCTACAGATGCTTTAAGCTTTTGGTTCCAGCTGAAGCCCCAGGTGGGAGTCTTAATTGAGGCATTCCCTTGTCTGTCTTGTGAACAAAGCAAATATACCCCACCCAAAATGGATACATATTACTCTAGTGATAAACTATCTAACCTGCAGTTTTGAAAAAGAATCAAATCCCAGCTGTTGAGACAATGCTGGTGTGCTAACAGTTTTGTTGTTTTAATTTGAAATGACTCATGTAAATCACTGCTTGTGCATGCAGACATTGAAACCTATCATCTATAGATTCTTGGTTATATGCACGGAATTTACCTACTGTAAAGTGATGTTAACACAAAATGAAGGTAAGATTTGCCATGTGCCTGGAAACAGCAGGGCCCATGCTCTGCTCTTATATCACTTCTTTGAAATAACAAGGATTCGCTGCTATAACCTAGAACAGAACAAAGCAAAATTCAGTCTTAAATTACATGCATTTTCCAGCCAATGGCTTATCTAAAAAAATTCAGTAATGGATGTTACAAAAAGAGAATTGAGCTAGGCATTCACATGTTAAATTTCAGATATAAAGATACAAAGTCAGCAAAAGTGTTTTTACTAAACTAGTCGAGTATCATACTTGCTGAAAGAAAACCTGCTGATATATTGAGAAAAAGTTTCTTTCATTTGAGTAAAGTTTCTGTTGCCCTTCACTGATGCCATAGTTTGGGGTCTGTGACTCTCATCTTTGAGGAGATGTTGGTGAGAACACAGAGGGATACTTTCTGATGTACACTGAAGACCAAGGGAAAGAATGAAAGTGGTAGCTCCTAAAATAATTTTTGAGTGCCCAGAAAATCTCATTTATAAGGGTCACTCTGCAGCTCAAAACCAATTTTTGGGTGAGATCAGCATTTGAACAGAAATGGGCACATGGTACAAGGTCTTTCCTTGAGCCTTTACATCCTAAGGAATTAATCAACTATGCATGGCTGCAAGTTATCTGCATTACTGTGAGCAGACACCCATAAATTTGGAGCCTGTACAGAGGCAGGTATTCTCAGTGTCTTGACAGCAGTGCAGAACTGGTTTCCTTTGTGATAAGAAAGCAGCTGCTGCAAGAACCTCAAGTATGGAAACGTAAAGACTGTACACTGAGCTTTAGTAGGTTGTGCTGCACAAAGCATGTTTTGAGGTGAGCCTCAGAAGAAATCATGGTTTAGCAGCATCACATCCCTGATTTATGCCTGGAACCCTTGCAGAAGGATCAGAAGGTTGTTTTTTCTTTGATGTGATGTCACCATGGGTGGCTTTAGAGTACAAGTGATCAGTAAGGGTTGGGAATAACAAAGCAGATTTTTTTCACCTGATGTTTTATTCTGCTTAGAACCTGCAGCCCTGTGCATTTGTCATGCTCAATCCATCAAGAGCTAGGACTCTTCCTGATGAATATCATAAAAATTCACACTCAGTTTGAATATCATGCCTTTGTCTGAAGAACTAGTGAGTACAACCAAATCCCTCATTTGGTAAATGGAAGGTTTGGGGATCATGCATGTGGCTTATTCTTTCTCTGTATAGGTTATACAGCTGTTTTATTTTAAGACTTGCTTGGGAATAATTGGATATACAGAGTCATTGTCTGTTCCAGTTTGGGCAGGCATGGTCCTAATTTGGATAAATCTATCTTGATCAAAAGGAACAATGAATGGAAAATGCCCCCAGCTTGGTAAAATGATAGTGATTCTTAGGCTTCAGGAAGCTTATGGTCATGAAGTACCTCAATACCTTTAAAAACTTCAAAAAATTTTGAAATCGGTGACAAACATTTTAGCCTACCTGTTAATAATCATATAAGCTACTGTAACAGAAGGGCTGAATGTAAAAAGATAAGCAAGCTCTGCTATCAGATCCCCCGAAGAATGAATTATCTGGGAGTCATTTATTCCTTCTGCATATATGGTGCTGACCACCTCTCCTGAAATATATATAAATAAATACACAAGGAGAGCTTCCACCATATCAGGTTCCTGCTGTGTTACAGCTCAGCCCTGTCAGCAATGGTACCTGGCCACGAAAACTCCTTCATTGCAGAGGAACACATTAGTCAGTATTTCAAATACATAAATACGTACTCAGAGGATACTTGTTGGAAAATTTATACGGCATTCATTTTCAAACTTTATTTTATGTCCAGTGAGGTTTGTTTGTTTGTTTGTTTCAGGGCTCATTGATACCTTGATAAGTGAAAGTTCCACAGATGTTCACAAATATTAGAAAGCTTGTAATCAGTGTCTCAATGACTCACCTTTTTTTCTCACTTACCCACACCATAGTAGTCAACACTCTGACTAAGTACATTAATTTTTCATAGGCTAAAAAGGAGAGGACAGAAACTCTTTGTTTGGTACATTTCTAATTTCTCAAAAGTTCCTTTTGTACGGTCAGTTACATAACTAGAACAGGGACGCAGAAAGCAAAAATGGAAAAAAACAAGGATTAAAATAAGTAAAAAAAATAAATGTATGAGCTCATGACTGAGACAGAAACTACTGTAAGGCCACTGATCTTTTAAGTGGAGGAGAAATGGGGGAAGACTATTCCTTTCCCTCCTTCCCTCCCTCCCTCCCTCCCTCCCTCCCTCCCTCCTTCCTTCCTTCCTTCTTTCCTTCCTTCCTTCCTGCCTGCCTGCCTGCCTTCCTTCCTGCCTTCCTGCCTTCCTTCCTGCTTCCCTCCCTCCCTCCCTCCTGTATCTTTCATGCATAAATATTTTCTATGGAATATTTTTCAGTGTTTCTTCCATTCATATAGTCATGTCCACTGCTTTTTCAGCTGTCATCATCCCTCTTCTCTTCCCACTAGCTTTGAACTACTGCAAGTTCAATAAATTCCTGCAAGCTTTCTAGAAAAACTTGTGTGGATCTGGCAGTGCGATGCCTTCAGACCATGCAGACCTGCAGAATAGATTCTACAAACTCCATTTAAGAGGAAAAAAAATTGAAAACAAAAAAAAAAAAACAACAAACAAACAAAAAACAAGCCAAAGACTTAGGGCTTCATCCTCTGCAAAGTCTCATACAAAATACATACTTCTATTTAAGATATTGTTTTTAATTTCTTCATACTATCAAAACACTACTAATTGATTAAGTGCCTGCTAGGAACATAAGTGCCTTTAGATAAAAATTGTGTAGTTGTAATCACCTCACTGAAAAAATTCACCATCTTTCCTCAATGCATACATATACATGTTGTGGTAAAATGTGTGAAGAGTGGTCCAGACTCTACAAATCTATAAAGAATAGAGGAAATAATAAAAAGTAATTTTTAGTACAAAAAGAATACTTGAAGAAAAAAAAAAAAAAGAAAAATCTGAAGAAGCTATTTATTTCATAAGATAATTGTATTATATGAAAAGACAAAATAGAATCCTCCAATAAAACCTGCATGCCCCTACCACTCTTTAGACTCTAACCATGGTGCATGAAGGGTTACATTGTCAAAGACAACCAACAAAGTTGGTGACACAGGAGCAGAGCCAGTTGCTGGCTGTTTGCATGTACAGTTCCTAGCATGTGAGGACTCTGGCATTGTAACACTCTTCTGCAAATAGCAGAGGATGATAAAAAATGTAATTGGCTGTATTATTTGTATCCGCTATGTGCACACTAGACGTGAAACAACAGAAACAAGCAGATGGGAATAAAGAAAGACCACTGTTTGCACGTAAGTATGTGGGCACAAACAAACTTGACAGTTTAAACAACCATTTAGCTGACTTTTTATTTTTTATTTTTATTTTTTAGCCCTAGCAATAATCTCTAGCCTTAAACTTTGGTAAATGATACATAAATAAGTTAGGACTGGTTTTCCTTCAAAAAAATCTCATTAATTTAAATTTCTCCAATAAGCTCATCAGTTATGTTTCCCATTTAAAGGGTGTTAGGGTTGCTATCTTGCTGATTCTTAAGCATTTATCAGTGTTATCAGTGTTTCCCTGTAGATTTTTTGGGCATGTGTGTGCTACCTTTACTTCACTGTCTGAAATATAAAACCACTATTTATAATTTTACTGTGAGAACAAGAAAATGTATTACTTGTTATTGATACCCCTACAGATGTTGGAGGTTATACTACACTAGACTTATAATGCTTAATAGTAAGAAAATATACTTTTTATAATAAATATGGAATAGATAGAAAAATAATCAGTTTTCTTAAGAGTTATATTGACTTCACAAAAGTCAAATTAAGTAGAGACATGAATGCACACTTCAGAATAGATTTGCTGAACAGCACCATGATTTTGAGAATTATTTTAAGACACACAGGATATTTCCTAGTGAATAGAAAAAGGAAAAAGATAGAGAAGAAAAAGGAAGAAAAGATTGATATTAAATAAATTGTGGGATGTTTTTTGATATCAGCTAAGTAATCCATGGTATTGTGGTTAGTTTCATCCTTTCCTTCAACCCGTTTTCTCTGAAATTATCATTTCTACTATATGAACAACAACGGCCAGCAAAAACTTCCTCTCTCTGTTAACTCTTCCCCTTCCTCTGTCTGTTGTTACTATGAAGGATATTGCAAGGTTTCCACAAGAGGCAATAGTTGGTAAATAAGACTTTAGCATAAAAGCAACTTATCAAGCCCAAATACAGGCTGGGTGGAGAACAGATTGAGAGCAGCCCTGAGGAGAAGGACCTAGAGGTGGTGGTTGATGAGAAGCTCACCATGAGCCAGCAATGTGTGTTTGCAGCCCAGAAAGCCACCCGTTCCCTGGGCTGCACCAACAGCAGCGTGGCCAACAGGGTGAGGGAGGGGACTGTCCCCCTCTGCTCTGCTCTCGTGAGACTCCACCTGGAGCCCTGTGCTCAGCTCTGGGGCCCCCAGTACAAGGAGGCCATGGAAGTATTAAAACAAGTCCAGAGGAGGGCCACAGAGATAGTCAAAGGGCTGGAACACCTTTCCTATGGAGCCAGGCTGAGGGAGCTGGGGTTGTTCATCCTGGAGAAGGCCCCAGGGAGACCTCACAGCGGCCTGCCAGTGCCTGAAGGGGCCTACAGAAAGGCTGAGGAGGGGGGTATAAGTATAAGACAAGGGGTAGTGGCTTTAAATTAAAAGAGAGAAGATTTAGATTAGATATCTGTAAGAAATTATTTACAATGAAGGTGATAAGGCCCTGGCACAGGCTGCCCAGAGGAGCTGTGGATGCCCCATTCGTGGAAGTGCTCGAGGTCTGGCTGGGTAGATCTTTGGGCAACCTGGTCTAACAGGACGTGTTCCTGTCCATGGCAGGGGGCTGGATCTTCAATGTCCTTTCCAACCCAAGCCATTCTGTGATGCTATGGTAAAAAGTTGTGGGAAATGGAAAGAAAATCTGTGGCATACCTGATTTATGCTGCTACAGCTGAAAGAGTCTTAGCCAGGTTGGGAGGCACTTTGGAGCCTGTCCTGGAAGATGTGTATCCCTTTTTCTGATGTTGTTACCTTCCCATTCAGAGTATATTGTTTCTGGTGCTTCTGTATATATTGGCTCTACCTCAGCATGTAAAGTGAAAGGAACAGAGATACATACTACCAGTCCAGTATCTGTTTCTTGTTTCTGCATTTCAAATAAAATAAAATAAGATAAAAATAAAATAAAATAATAATAATAATAAAAAAAATAAAAGGACCTCCCCTAATTTCTTGCTGGCAAACACTGCTGTAGTTTTTAATGAGTGGCAATACCACTTGTTATTGTCATTGGTAGACACTCAGTAAGCATAATTTCAAACAGGAATACTCCATCTGGAGACTCACACACCTTGCAAATTATCAGCTGATAGGTACTTCTGCCTATATTAGAAGACATTCACTCAAATAATTCTTAGCTCCTGCATCATATCAGTAACACATTGCCCAATGGATTTAAAGGAAATCTTCAAAAGATTTCTATTTAAAATTATTTATTCATTTAATTCCCATTAAAAGTAATTGAGATTTATTCCAGTTGTGCTTTATGTCTTCTCTCTTTATGATAAATTCCATCTGTATAAACACACCTGTGTGAGAGGAACAGCTTATAGAGAACCACAGATGTTAAACAAAGTGTAAAAGGAAATGTTTCAGGTGGGTTTTGTCTTGATCAACTTTACAGCAACATCGTTCTCTCAAGCTAGAGTTCAATGCCCGCTGAATACTTCATGGCTGAACACTATTTCTATAAGAGAGGCCTTTTGAGGCCTTTTTAGTCTCTGCTTTTGTTATATATACATACCCCCACATTATTTATTTGACCTTTTGGTAAATTGGTGACACCATAGAGTCTCAAGATTTTTTCACTGAGATGAGACTTCCTTCTTCCTGAAGAAGTGCTGTGAGTCTGATACTGCTTTGTATCTCAGAGTAGGTGAGAAAAGAGGAAAGTGTCTGACTCCCAGTCTTCACGACAAATGAGAACCAGAAGTGTTGTAAAATACCTGGTCATCATAGAATAATATTTAGTAAAGCCCTTTGTTCACTATAATCTAATTCAGTCTGGATTAGACCAAGCTGCTTGACTCTAAGGTAGGCCAGGTGTACAAATATATAAGATGTAGATGCTGTAGTAGGAGTGGTGGCTATGAAGAGCAATGGATGAATCTCATGTTAAAAGATAACAGATAATGTGAATTTTGTATCAAACACTTTACATTTCAATGCTGTACTTTGCTCTTCCCCCCACTCCCCCCAAAATCTCTGTTGACAAACTCTGAGATTTTAGCCAAAAATTTTCAAAGTAGCAAAGGTTTTCTTTCCTAAGAAGTGCATGTTGCATCTCTCTACTGAAACAAAACAAAACAAAACAAATACAACCAACCAAAAACAACAACCAACCAACCAAAAAAAACCAACATCGTTATAAAAGAAGTTTGTAAATTTCACAGGTATGGAAAGACTGCAATTCTCCCATGACTATTGTAAATCATTGAACACCTTAATTGCATTATGAATCATGGCAACTTCTCTTGAAACAACTGTACTGTAGCTGATGAAGCAAAAAAAATATCTTAAAGGATCTATGCTCCTGTCTATGTTTAAGCAGCTTCTCATAGAAAATAGAAAACCTTTGAAAAAGAGAGAATAAAAAGTGAACAAAAGTCAGGAAACCAAGGGAAGCTATCCTTTTGCCTAGCATAATTCTTAGTCAGACCTAACTCTCTAACTCTCTAATTTGGAAAGACATGGCATTGTAAGAAAGTAACCTGATGATGATTTCAAATATTCTAAATTATTTTTGTAGAAAAAAAAATCATACTTGGCATTTATAAACTGTACTGTTGAGCATCTAAAAGTAAAACATGAACTTGAATAGACTGTGGAAAACTTGTTTCCAATGAGCTCACATAATTTGAGGATATGGAGTTTTGTAAATTTTTATTAAATTTTTGTTTTCATGCTTTAAATATAGGTGAATGATTCAAGGAAAAAATCCTTTGCATTTGTATACAGTCTTTTTGAGAATAGTTTCATATCCGAATACTCAATATTGTCCAGTGAATATTGAAAAATATAAACTTTAAGATCAAAATTTCAAATTGTCTAATAATTTGGAAAATTTGAATTTGGATAGGAATGGAATGGAAGTATCCAGGTAGTTTATGCCATTAACTGTGCCAATTTTTGCAACAAACTCATCTGCAATGTCCTGTACACCAAAATAGAAATCAAAATTTTTAGCAAGAACAGGCTAAGATTACAATGGACATTTGACAAGTGAGTCTAATTCAACAAATTAAGAAACAGAAGTTCGTTATTCAGCTCCAGTTCCAGTGCTTACCATCAGTGTACAACTTACATGAAAACAATACTACCACAGCTTAGCTTGACTTATTTCTATCCTATATGACCTTCTCATATATCTCTTTTTGCTATCTGCCTTATAAACATCAAAGTCGAAGTATGTACATAAATGTGAGCATCATTAGCAATCTTATTTTTGACTATGACACTGAATTCCCATGTAACATATAAAGTCATAAGACCAGTAGATAAGAACAGATTTAATTGCTCACATTTTCAAATGTAGAAAATATAGGGAAAAGATGGGAGAAGAAATTTACTGAAGGCCATGTAAGATGTTAAGATTAGAATGCATCTGTGATGACGAAAATTGCTTTTCATCTTCACGACAAACATCTGCAATATCAGAGCTGTTGAATTCTCAGATTTTTCACTAACCTCAGTAGGAGAAGAGGGAATCCAGGCCCTATCAAACTCAATACCATAAGAGTACAATCATACCCTCTAGAGGAATGGAAAGCAACATGCATACCTACACTATCATTGTGTATTGTATGCCTGGCATCAGCTGTGTTCCAAATGCATACTTTCCCTTTCCTTTCTGAATAAAAATAATAATTAATAGAAATATGAATAAGTTGTATGACACGAAAATCTTTTATTCTTCTTGGCTTGCTGAAAATGACAGAGATTTCTGTATTGGAAATACCAGATGGTGATTTTCTAAACTGCTTTGGACTCCTTCTTTATTCTCTCAGCATTTAATTCATTCCTTTTTGATGGGCTTAGTTCTCTTGTTACCACTCAAAGTCCCTATATGATCAGCTTGGACTTCTCAGATTGGTATCCTGCTCTCCTGTGAAAAAATAACCTATACTTTCAGAATTGTAGCTCTTCCAAACTCCATTATGTTTCCCACTGATATTTTTCTTAACCTCAAGAGTGATTTCTCTTGAGATGTGCGAAACTGCACAATCACAGCCCAAATAAAGCCAGAGGCACACTTTTTCTAAGAAAATACTATCTGATTTTTCAATTTTCTCCATCTTTCCATATTGCCCATTCTTCCTGCCATGTAATTCTCGTGCTTTACATGTTCTGCTCAGCACTTAAATACGTCGTACACAGCTGGGTCTGAATTCTCCTTGTCCAGCAAAAGTAAGAGAGAAGATTTCCCCACAGGCATGCACTCCTGCACAGATGCTAACAGGAATTTCATTGAGGTTATAAGTCCTTGCTAGTTTCCTATATTACCATTAACTTGTGCTTGACACAGGTTGGGTCCATGGCAGCAGCAGAATTACCCGGCTAAGGATTACCTCCTCAAGGATGATTTTAAAGTTACAGCACTATAAAACACCTCTAAATATTCATTCAGATTTCAAGCCAGCCACTCTGGAGATGCAGCTCTTCCACACCACTTTTATCTCTCCCTCCACAGGCTTATTATCTCCTCAGACATGATCTAGCATAGTCTCTGAATTTACATCTGTTGTATACTGTATATAAGTAAAATACTAACTGATGTTCCCTTGTATTAAGTTGGCTAAGGAAAAATATTACTAGCTGTGTCCTTGCAATATTGGCCAATACTCTTTATGGTGAATGGAGGAAAAGGATTATGTAAAACCACATTTGATCAGGCAAAACCAGGTCATTTAAAAATAAAAAAAAATAAAGCCCAAAGATATGGTGAATACAGAACACTAACATTAATAATCCTTGTGCAAAGCTGGATACATCCCAAAAGGAGAATGTTACACTGAAACTATGACAGTAGGTGTCCACCTTTATTTTTTAAAAATAGACCAAAGGCAGAAAGGATAGGGTTCCATGAAAGAACAATGCGCAGATTCAGAACTGATGAAGAAATATCTTATGGTTCATAAAGAAATATAGCACATTCCTCTGCCTGTCATTTTTTAATACCTTTCAAATAAATTACTAAATGCTGAAGAGAATCGGGAGAACATTTATTCAATCTCTGAATATGAGTACCCTTGAGACTATGATATAGGTGTTCGCAACATATATATTACATTAAACAGAAGGAAATGAAGCATCATAGGCAATGTTTAGGAGAGAAAGGAACTGAAGTCAAGGTGACAGGGTACACACAGACCAAAAACTCAGTTTGCATGGGATGCTCTATCCAATTTATTATTATGTTGATATCGTTGAATATTTGATTATATTATAATTTAGCTATTTTCAAGTTTTCTTGATAGGTCAGAATTGTAGAGACACCAGCAATTTCTGAAGATGTGCCAATCTATATCTTCTGTGATGTAGCAGTGCATGAAAACACTGTTTTATACTTCCTATTTATTTTAATTTTTACTCCTGCATATCAAGTGCCAAGCAAGAACTGATTCAATTTGCGTAATTTCTTGAACTTCAGTGGGGTTGAGTATGCAAGAACATATTTCAGCTCTTTTTTAGCCTGGGCTGAAATTAATAAATATTTTTACAAACACATTGTGAAATTTCATGTCAGTAGCAAAAACCTCAGTCTAGATGAGTTTTGTGCAAGACTTTGTTGTCTGCATAGTTTCAGCAAGAATTACTGTCTGACAGTAAAGTATGAAGTCATCTTCCCACACCAATTGAATTAGTATGAAGATTCATCCCATTTTTCTTCTCCTTGTCAGGAGAAAGGAAGGAAGAGACCATGTCCCTTCAGTCTTCCCTACATGTTGCTGTTGCTGCTCTATAATAAGTGTGTTGGGAAAAGGTTTGACTCATATGTATCAGTAGTTAGCAACACAGAGTTTTCTAGCTAAACGAAACAAGTATTGCAGGTGTTCTGTTTCACCCCTGTGGTATAGCTGGTACGTATCTTGTGGAACAGGAGCATCACTGGCTGTTCACTTGTAGCCCAATATTTGGATTTTCTCATCTCTTTTTCAGGGAGTGTTTCAGGATTTGGGTGGACTGTATGGATCTGAGTAAATGACTTTATGCAAGATAGCTAACAATCAATCTCAGGCATGTTGGTATGTATAGACGGGTACTCTAGACCTTTGTTACCTATCCCATCCCAATGTGACAGGATTGGTCATGATGATTCTATGATGATTCAGGATGGTCATAATGATTCTATGATAAGACAGTGACTTCAGTCTGGAGGCTGTATGTGGCAGGTTTGGAAAAAGCTGGAGTGTCTGTTGGGATAACCTTCATCTTCTAACACACCAGGGCCACAGTGATGACTGAGAAACACATTTCAGGGTAGTTTTATATAATTCATGGATAGTGTTTCTAAAGTTAAACCTCAAGATGTAATCTTGCCATGGTGTCTGTGTTTCATATGTCTGTATCTGCAACCATTTTAGTTTAAAATAGAGCTCACTGTTTCCTAACAAACATTCAAAAATATAATACCAAAAGCTAAACATGGATTCAAATTTTATCATATAAAATTATCCACATGATAGAGATTTGAAGTTTTCAGCTCAAATCTGCATGTATGTTAAACTTGTGCCCTAAGTTTGAGCTCAGTACAAGGAGCAAGTAAATGCTGGAAATCAGGATTTGTAATGGTTAACCCAATCCACCCTTAACTACCTACACCACTGTAATGTCCTATACTAGCTATGCAACTGTGGAAATGCACTTAAAGAAGTAATCTGTCCTTTTAGCTAATAACATCAAAATGAGACCTTTTTCTTCGCTTTGCCTGGACCTCTAACCTTTAAAGGTGAGTTAGACAGCTGCAGAAAACCTGATCTCATTTTCTGCCCCTGGCAAGATTTTTTCAAGTTCATCTTCTTTTTTTTCCCCTTCTCTCAAACTCTGATGAAAAATGAAATGTCATGAAAACAGGCTCTGAGGCTAAAAAACCTCTGTCTGTCTCTGTGACAGATGTCAGTTTGAAAGGTTTCAGGTCACCTGTCAGAAGTATGTCAGTATGATCCATACAAACATCTACTCAACCTCTAACACTAACATTGAGTTCTGCTTTTTAAAATACCCCTTGAAAAAGAATCAAATGATTTCAAGTCACTGCCTTTTCCCCTTTCTTTTAACTCTGATTAATGAGCCAAACTCTTAGGCAAAAAAAAAAAAAAAAAAACACCCCCCCGGGGGGGGGGGGGGGAGGAGAGAGCGCTTTTAAAAAAGGACAGCTTGACCTTTTTGTGCCCCTGGCAGTGAACCAATCAGCATTCTCGTAATCCAAACACAGATGCCTGGAGCTAAACAAATCCTATACTTGTGAACAAGAATTCAGTTTGCTGTCAAAATACAATGACGAGCAGCAAAGTGCTGCTCTTAAGCAAAATATCCTGAATTAGATTAAAATGTTTTTGATTAATAAAAGAAGTAATATGAGTAATGTCATACATCACTAATAGCATCATTTGGAAACAATTATGTTGAGATATTTATGCATATATAACACATATGTACATTTAAAACACAGTACCTCATCTCTACATGAGACATAATCCCCTAATATTTGTGCCACTAGAAACATTGCTCATCTAACGTTGTTATTCAGTAATTTGTGGTGATTAATTAACAGGCTTGAACATTATTTTTTTCCTGACTTAGTGTCATAATGTTTGCATTATTTCTCACAACTGAATATTGCCCTTTTAAAGACAGAGCCTCTGTTTTGTTAAAAAAATTAACTGCAATATTACAGTGAAGATCCCAGTGGCATGACAGTTTTCAGCAGCATGTTGTTTTAATGGTCTCCAACAATCTACCAAATACCACTTGGAGCTTTCTGTCAATGTCTGTTTTCAAAAGCCCAAATCCTATCAAATAGGTTCTGGATGTCACTGAGAAACTTTTTGGATGTTTCTTAAAAATCTGTAATGCCAATTTGAGGGTCCAATATAACTGCCGGGAAAAAAAATGTCTGGGCTTCACACTGACAGACCACAGATAAACCAGATCCAAATTTCAATGTCATTGTAATTGAGATTACAATTAACATTCAGAGTTAATTTTTATTTCAGGGTTAAACACTTCATTTAATTCATACAAGAAACTACAAAAGAAAATATAAGCAGGGTTTTTATGTTGATTTTCTGTGAAACATTCTCCTCAGGTGTGTAGTTCTCTTTTTACCATTTTTTTAATGCATTTTTTACATGCTGGTTTTCACTAAGTGTCCGCAATCTCTTATTTCTCATAAATGCATATACCAAGTGTAAAAAACAAACTGCATTATATATATATCAATAAATAAATATATAAATAATTAATAGTGGCACTGTGGCGCTCTCCAGGAGTTAATTTCATTAACATTTAGACTGATTCACATGACAGGAAAACAGTCAGTTTGGTATCAAAGGGTTACGGCTCTTACAAAACAAGTATTGACTTCATTTTGGGCTGTCCGACAGAGACTTGAGAACAGTTGGAGGCAGAATCATCTGCAGAAAACGACAAGTATTGTTTAGATGAAGATAACCACAAACATCCGGAAATACTTAACTGTGTCTAAACTCTTAGTGACTCATGTTTACATTAGTTTTTACTTTAATGCAGTTTTCTCTTTTTCTTGTTCTTTTTAATCTTCAAATTGAACATTATTTTTTAACACAGCCATAGAGTGGAAAAGAAGTTTACATGTAGGTTACAAGATGGCCAGCCTGATTATTTCAAGACACTGATGGGAATTGGTGGCTTCAATGCAAATTCAGCCGAATGAGTTCTCTAGTCACAGGGGATGTGACGCAGAACAGACCAGCACTGAACTGCTTCTTGAATAGCTCCAACCCCACCTTGCAACTGGGGCAAACCACTTCAACAAGCAACACGGCCTGTGTCTGCAGGATTGTAAATAGTAAGTGGTAATTACAGAGATTTCCTTTCCAGTCTTCTCCAAGGTTTGCAAATAAATCTGCAAGATATCTTTAACCCATAGGATTAATAAGCTTTTTTTTTTTTTTCCAAAAAAGCTTATTAATCCTATGGGTTAAATGCTAAGAGTGTTTAAACAGATGATAAACCATTTAACGTAAGTTTCTTGCCTCCAGTTATTTTCAGCACTTAGGCTGTGACACTCTACTCTGCTGAATAAAAGCATGAACTAAAAGGTATACACATCCCTTATCACACAGTAAGCCCTTTTAGAACCTAATAAATTAATTACATCTCCAAAGAAAGTCTTTCCCTTGCTTCCCTCACTTAGCATTGGCAACTACATCTGGCTAGCCAGCCAGATACTGAGAGGGCATTATTGCAGATTACAATCAGAAATGTTGAAGCAGTTATTGGTGTCACAGTGGAATAGCATATTAGCATTGCCACAGACAGTCTTTCCCTTGTAAGAATAGTTCTTTGATGTTCCAACCCCTAGCAAGAATATTAGGAAACAAAAATAAATAAAAATAAAAATAAAAAAGAATAGAAAGAAAAGGAAGGGAGGGTGAAAACAGCAATGATTGTAAAGACAGATCTCCCAGCTGAAATTAATAATTCTGAGCAGCACTAAAATTAATTACTCTGTAGTTGTAAGCAGGCAGCGGATTTATGGTAAATGACAGAGTGTTTGCAAATTTTCCTGACTACTCGATTAGAAAATGCACCAAGTACAAGCGTCAGCCGAGCATGCATTATTTAAGTGGTTGGTGTCTGGCGACAATCTGGAAGCTGCAATTGTTGTGGTTGCCCGTAGGAAAATTCGCACTTTCTGGGAGAAATTCTTTCACCTTTGTGTGCCCACAGCATGGATCTCTCCTCATGGCAGATGTAGGATACACTGGAACTTTGTGACCTGGAAAATGTGGGACAACTGACACAAGGTGACCCCCTGAATGCTGGGGTAGGCCCAATTAATTTAAAATTTTGCTTGGCCTTGTCTCTTCCAATTTTCTAAATCCTCTGGAAAAATGATTAATGCGTACACTGCCAATGCGAAAATATTTTTGACCCTATTAAAGTCGACCAAGGGTAAACCAAGTGTAGGCTGGCATTGTATCAAACTAGCTTTATTAAATTTGATTGGAGGTTTGTATGAGGAAGGGACAGACAAGGACATTATTTTGCACAGCATCTCCCTTTTAAATGAAAATACTGGGAGGAATACAAAGTACTGGTGTGCATTGGTACAGAGCTCTATTTGATCTGGTAAATTCTCACCAAAAAAGTGATTATTTCCAAGAAAGCTTAGTATTTCCTCTCTGTTAATTTGTCAGTAAGGTTGATTTATTATATGACAAGCATTTTTTCTTTTGTAGACAAATAAGAAGGGTTCAGACCTTGCCTCACTTCTTTCTTTTTCAGATATTTATTCCCTGCTTTGTTCCTGTCCTGTCAGAGCCAGCGGCTGGGCACAGACCCCAAGGAGGGCTACAGCAGGTGTGGGCATGATCGTCAAAGAAGATGCTGTTTTCAACACTCTTTCCAATTTCTACAACAACACTTTTTTTTTTTTTTTTTTTTTTTTTTTTTTTTTTCCCTGTGAAGTGGAAAGTTTCTCACAATCCAAAACTTATCCATTTATACTGGTCCATTAGTGATCCTCAGACACAAGTGTTCTCAGGTCCTTTCAAGACTGAGAAGGGCATACCGTCCAGGTCATTATGCCAGTCAACACATTCATTAAATAAATAAATAAGTAAAAAAGACATCAAAAGTGTTTTTTTTTTTTTTTTTTTTCTGAATAGGAAATGGCTCTTCCCTGCCCAGTGGCTGGACTGAGATGTGTTCAGGAGCCACCAGACACCATGTGGTCCTGGCCATGGGGCACAGGTTTTTATGGCAATGATATTCATCAAACAATCCTATCAGAGACTTTTCCTGCTTTATGCCAGTTGACAGTGATTCACACACCCAAACAAAGAAGAAAAAGTAAACAACAACAATGAAAAACATTTCTAAACAACTGAAGACAAAAAGCACCTTTAAGCAGAGTGGTCCAATCAATGCAGGGGAGAAGGCTCAAAGCTTTTAACACTTTTTGGTGGTGTTAGACTCGTAGTTACAAAATATTATGTATTGACTACACTAAATCAGTTCTTCAGCCACTGAAGACACAACAGAAGCAGAAACTTCTGCTACGTAGCCTTACTGTGATCTGCAACTGCTTTGGAAAAGTAGCCAGACTGCTGTTTTTCAGTGGATAGCCATAACAATGCAAATGACAGCATATTTTGGTAAGATACCAGCTCACTGGAGACCATGAACAAACTGCCAGTGGATAGGTATTAAATGATATTAGTGAAATGACTGAAATTCTGCTTGAATTAAACTTGATAAACTAAATTGAACACAACACTAAAATTCCTTGTTGAACTTGACCAAATGCAAATTTAGCATCTTCAGGAATACATTCCATTACATCTAGATTTACTATAAACATAAATACAAACACACACACACACAAGTTTCTGATCTACAGAATTTTGGACAAATTGTCAGTTTTCTGAGCTATCTAGGGTCAGAGTAAAGTATTGTATTGTATTCCTCCAAACTTGTGATATGTCAGTTAAAGCCAGATAAAAATTAGGTGTGATATGTAAAGTTTAGATCTTAACACTGATTTTTTTTTTTTTTTTTTCTTCCAAAATTCAGGACACTTATGTACAGACCTCATCTCCCTATGTCTAAGCAGCTGTCCATATAAGAGATCTCTGAATGTCTACTCACTGACATCAACTTAAATCAGCTAACATTAATTGAAGAACAATGTGAACCTAATATAAATGAACTTAAATTTAGGTATGTGAAAGAGAAGCATAATGGTAGCTTACTCCAATCTAATAAATGAAATACTTCCAAAGATTGTTGAAATTAAAAATACATGTATAGGAATGTTCCACTCTTATACTTGAATAATTTTATAGTTTGGAACAGGTAGACGTAGTAGCTTCTTCAGTAAATTAGTCTTTCCAGAGCATACCGGACTGCATACAGCATTTCTGTGAACAGCAGCAGATCCAAGAAAAAACAAACAAACAAACAAACACCCCAACACAAACAAAACAAAACAACAAAAAAAAAACAAAACATTATTTGCATGATTCTCAGCTCCTTTTAATACTAAGACTTCAAAGATGAGTTCAACAAAAGGTGAGAGGACTCATAAAGTGTGTAAGTCTAATTTTCTAGAGATGCTGACAATTTCTAAAGAACTAAATAAATTGTAATTCATCTTTTTCCACTTCTGTTTTATCTCTGTGCTTTATGTATTTGTAAGATGACTATCATTACATATTTAACTATGAAGTAGATTGAGTCAAATTCTCATTAAAATTTTCTCTTAGTAACAGAAAAGGGAAACAGACACCTGTAAGCCAATTCAACAAAATATTTTAGTCATTTGTAAACTGAACCTCTGATTATATGGCAACATCTGTGGCTGATTTTTTGCAAATGCTATCTTGGAGATACATCAAAAACATTGCGTATTAGATCCTGGGTTTGGACTGATTCTAGGACTCGCACTCCTGTGGCCTTTGGAGGCCTTTGAAGGAGAGAGCCACCACCTTCTAATTTTACTTCTTTTTGCCTTTACTGGCGAAGTCACCCGTTTCTGTGACAAGCATCCATACAAACAAGAAATGTGTTCTCCTGCTGGGTATTGTTGTGTGTTGTTGTTGTTGTTGAACTACATGCTCAATGGTTACCTGTCAACTGAGAGACAAGGGAATAAATAAAATAGGAGGAAAGGGGAGACTGCTAGTATCTTGTAAGGGGATAATAGCAGTATCTGTGTGTTGTACAAATCACCTCTTTTCCTTGCAGAGCTACGCAGTGGTGAACCTCAGAGCAGAAGGCTTTGTGCAGCCTGCACGAAGGCAGAGAAGCAGTTTGCTGGCACTGAGGCAACACTGTGTGAACTGAAATGATAATAAGCTAACAGTTTTCCAAAGTAAATGGGAAATGAAGCATCAGGTCTGATATTAGTTACAGTACTGAAACTAATTGTTCATCTACCAAAGAGGCTCAACTTCTGTCCTAGATTGCTATTGATAATTACAGCCACCACACCATTATCCTTAGGGATAAAGTATGAGACATGCTCTGTCAAAGTCACTTTGATGTCCAGCTCATGGTAGTACTGCTAAGGACTCATGGAAATTAAAGGGTCATAGAACAGATACATATTGCCTTTACTTTGTATAGCATCATGATGAGTTACTTTGGCAGACAGAAGAGAGAGGTAGAAACAAAATGAATGCATTCAAAATATTCAGCATCAATAAGATCTTTTGTTTTAGACCTGCCCACAAACTTGCCAGAGATGGTACTTAAGAAGTTTATATTCTAGATAACTTAAGTGGTTTTAAAGCTCTTGACTAGGTGTTTTCTACATCAGTCCTTTTTCATAGCTCCCCATTTTCTCCATGGAACACTTCTAATTCACAAGAGCATCAAACTTTTCTTGTTTGATCTAAAATGCAGGAGACTCCCGTTTTCCTATTCCTCACTGGGTGAGAGAACCAGGAACCTCTTTCTCTTCAAGATAAGAGTTATCTTTAATTCCAATCTGTGTGACTGCATCTATCAAAATATCATTATCAATAATGTCTCTGTCTCTTCCTGAGTGGACAGTAACGCTTGTTTCTACAAGGGAGAATTTGAGTGGGCTCCATTTTGTTGTATGTTAAATGGCAAATTTTTTGAAGAGTAGAGACAGCAAGGGGAGGAAAGGGATTTCATATCAGTTTGAAGAGAAAACAGTAACAGAAAAACGTAGCAACTACTCATTTGAGCACCTGGCTAAATGCAGCGGGTCAATTTGCTGGTGGGGTGAGATATTAGGTGTGCCTACCTGGCCATATTCATTCCCTAAGTGGGAAGACATTCACTGTTCATGATGACAGCTGTTGTGGGGTGATGTGAGACCTACAGAAGAGATTATAAGGAGTGAATTGATAGTGCCTCTACATCAAAAGGCCTGCCAAAGGCTAGTGCAATTTTGACTTCAGTCCAGTTTAGCTTCTCTTCTGTTTTATTAATTTTTAAATGAGGATCAGATGTTGAGATTTCCACAAAAATAGTGTCTATAGGTAGATGAGTGGATCCTCTGTCTTTTGTTACTAAATATACATACTATTCTATATTAACTGCTAGCTGCAATACTGTAGCTGGAATCTAATATTAACTTCTGTTTAATGTTCAAAGTTCTCCATCTGAGGATTCTGCAGAAGCAAAGCCCACACAAACTGGTGCCCAATTAATGTAGTAATTCCCATATTTCCAAAATTAAGTATAAAGGTTGAAGTAATTAGTAGTTATTTCCTGTATTAGGCACAGTAGAAATTAAGTCTTTCATAACACCACGATTCCTAAGTGACTGAGGATTACCATTTATGTAACATTTCCTCCCAGGTTTGACTGTGCTACTGAAACTGCGTGATTCAGTCAAGACAGCACTTAGAGTCTCTACATCCCAGAGATCTGATTACAGTTACAAGATCTTTATGAGGCCCTCGTTTAGCTGCTCTGACAGGTTGTATAGCTGGACATTTAGTTCTTGCTCACTACACAGTATTTCTGAAAGAGATAGTACCTGAGCTGTGAAGTTACTGAAGGTAGTGGCCCACTTCACAGTTTAACTCATATGGAAGCAACTCTGGTTAGAGTAATTTCCCTTTCTGCATATTTCTCTATCTATGTGTTATGACCTTTTCAACTTATTTTTGTGTATATTTAGTGGATGAACAGGTATTCTGATCATGTTTAAATAGCATTTATTTTATTTTTATTTTATTTTATTTTATTTTATTTTATTTTATTTTGGTATTTTCACAGCAGAATTATGACAACTTCTGGATTACCATCTGGCTCCTTTTCACCCTCAGCTATTGATCAAGACCTTTCCCAATGAGCTATTATCTAAGTATTTTAACCATCCAAAGATAACTCAGAAAATCAGTAGAATGTAATATCCTAAAACTTTGTATTTATTTTTGAGGTACTGCATGTTGCCAGCACACTTCTATCATGTCACATTATGTTACACAGACTTACAGTGAAAAGAAATTTAACGGGAAGTGACATGGTGTAAGTGATGCACTGACATGTATAATTTAAAGACTATACTTTTATTGGAAGCAGACACCTGTAATTAATTCAGATATTGGGAATTCAAAATGAAACTGATGATTAAAGCCAGAAGGGACTTAAGATGCATATTAAGCTCATGAACTGGTGATTTTCTCTGTTTATCCAGCAGAATAGCATGTTACAGTTGCTAAATTTGTTCTGAGAACTCATTTGGTGACTATCATTACTGCTGCTTTGATAAGATATTATTGGTACATAAAATACACAAAAATTCAAGTTTCTTCTGTTTCTGTCCTATCCATAAATGCAGAGCTTGATTAGAAAGTGTTTTAAAAAGGAAGATATCTTTGTTTCCTGTTCTCTTAATATTTTTACTAAATCGGTATCTGAACTGGTGGTTCATTTCATCTGGGAAACTTTGGTTACTTTCTATGCTGCTACTTTGGTGGGTTTACTGGATGTCGAGAAGTCTGTGCAGAGATCCTGCTTGACAGAATTGACCACAAATCATAACTTTGTATGAGAAATTTTGCAAACATACGATGTAACATCTTATAGATAGATACCCGTTGAAAGACAGTTTTAATGTAACAAAACACAGTGACCTTGAAATGTGCCTACCTATCCTTTGGTTTGGTTTTTCTTCCCTTATTATTATTATTTTTTTTAAATGTATTTATTTACAGTTGCATATCTGTAACCTGAAATTCAGCATTTTGATAATCTATGATACTGGCAAAATACTGCTTTGTTTAGCTAGGCCATAGTATGAAAAACCTAAATGAGCCAACAGCTTGAGCCCTGCATGCTAATAGTGATGAACATTGTGATTGTAACATTGAAGAAACATGTGTGCCTTTAGGTACTGAAATAATCCAAGATGTGAAGGACGTAGACATCTATGCATCTGCTTATGTAAAAAGACATTTAAGAAAGATAAAGCTACTGGAACTACTTTGAGGTATACACAATGTTAAAAGCATATAAAAGAACAGCAGCAGCAGCAATCATCCTTTTCTTACCTCAGTAGTTTCTACTGTAAATTTATACATATTAACTTTATTGACATTTCAGCACTGATTAAATGCTAACCTGTATTTATCTGCAGCTTGTCTGTTATTTCTCACTGGACTGTAGACACTTATCAAAAAGACATTCCTTGCAGACACCTAAATTAGCAAAACAGAGTTTAGGGTCTTTGTTCAAAAATAATTATTATGTGAATGTTACTGTTTAGAGTTTTTTAAAAAGTTTTACCTATTTTCATTAAATGTAAGCTCTTCTT
Source organism: Oxyura jamaicensis (assembly GCF_011077185.1). NCBI lineage: Eukaryota > Metazoa > Chordata > Aves > Anseriformes > Anatidae > Oxyura > Oxyura jamaicensis. Next base: position 80,498,569 of record NC_048926.1, on the reverse strand, counting down.
TTCATGGGACTATGAGAGATGACAGAAAAAAATTAAAAAATGTAGAACTTTGAGTATGCGAGGGAAATGAAAGATTAACCTTGCACTGAGTCTTAACATCTCTCAGGAACATCCAACAATTACATTGTAGTGTAGGTACACAGTGTTCAGGTGGACTAGGCTGCAAATCCATTTAATCTTACAGCTAAATGGAAGTAGCATTTCCAGCACACCCTTCTTGGCTCAGGCAGTCCTTACTGTCCACAATGCTGGAAGACGCACTTCCCTGGCATTTGAAAAATATATTTGTACTTCTAACAAAGTTTTTAGATGTGGGCGACCTGTCTAATGCTCCCCAAATTTCTGATTATTCACTTTTTCACTTTTCCTGTCATTTCTGGGACTGTTTCATTAGGCAAACATTCCTTTTTTTTTTTTTTTTTTTTTTTTTTTTTTTTTTTTTTT
>NC_048926.1:80384302-80498025 GCF_011077185.1 Oxyura jamaicensis | reverse complement strand
TTTTTTTTTTTTTTTTTTTTTTTTTTTTTTTTTTTTCTGGCTAGACTTCTTCTATCAGCCAATGACAGGGGTTTGAATTGTGAGGCTGGCCAACCTAGTACAACATACTTGCTTCATTCTCCCTGAAGAGTTTGGCAGACCTGAAAGACATGCTCAGTGTAAACGAACAACTGAGAATGTAATTAAGAGCCATGTTAAACTATAAAAAAGGGGTAGTAACCACAGTATGCTTTCATTAATTAAAGCACTTTCTAATATCAGCCAATTACATCAACCTCCTCTGGCCCTTATATTTCTTAGTCTTTGTGTAACTGGTCCCTTTATCTCTAATGGGATCCTTATAATGCTGACCATGTGGCTTTAGAACAACACCAAAATGCTAATCTAATCCCCAGTGTTGCCCAAAGGCATTACATGGGCCCTGACATGGATCCAAGATTGGTGGCACCCTAATTCAAATAAAAGCAAGAATTAGGGCTGATCAGGTGTCTCAGTGACAACAGTACAATGAGCTATGGGGGGAAGGTGGGGGCAGGTTGGGGAGGGGGAGATGGCAGCAGCAAACGATCAGGCACATTTCAAAAGTAATTGGTCTCCAGGGAGGGAATGGGTTGCTTCCTAGACCACTTCTACAGAGCCCTTTGCACCTTGCCAGCTGGAGGGAAAGTGCAGCCACTTCCAGAGAATAGAAGTGGGGCTAATAGAAATGTATGTATGTGTGAAAACAGTCTGAAACTGAAGGGGCAGATTAAAATGGCAATTCATTATTTTATTATTATTTTTTTTTAATCGATTTTGTCATTATGCTGTTTTTCTAGATAGTTAGGTTGAATGTGGAAAGTTAGGATTCCTGAAATCATCAGCTTAAAATCATGGAGCTGCAGTTCAAGCTCTCTCTTGCTGCCTGTGTGACATGAAGTGAAACGACTTAAAAGGCACATCTTTCTCCATATTTTCTGTGCCTTTTCATCCTATCACATTCAGTTTCCATTCTGCTGATCCTGAGTGCACCATGCTTGGCATGGAGGGGAAGGGCACAGAGGCCTGGTGCTCACTCTGTACCCAAAGCCACTGGATGCCTTCTCCAAGGAGAACATCTTCTCACAGGCTCACCCCACTAGGTTACAAGAATATTCCTAAAAAAAATTAAAAATCCCTCTACTGCAATTCTAAATGGAGCAGCTAAAGAGAGAGAGGAGTAACAATAAGAACAATAAGCTGGGTAAACCAGGAGGTATTTCAGCTCCTTGTGGCTGTTAGTAGCTCCCCAGGATTTCTCTTTATCATACTTACACTCTCTTCTTGCTCTGCCAAGTCAGGTACCAGCAAGCCTAACTTTAGCCTGTAACAGCTATTCAGGCATGACTAAGCCTTTCCAGTGCAACTAAAACACAGCATTTAATCAGAGGAATTTAACACTCCCTTTCAAGACCAGTCTCTGTGTTGCTGTGTCCTGGGTAGCTTGTCCTATCTGATCTTTTCTTTCAGGCATTAGGGCAGAAAATTTCATGTCCTGTTGGGAAGGTGATCATCAAGAGTTGCCTCCAGAAGGCTGTAAGAGGACCCCAATTTTTTATTGTGTTCTTCTGTCTCTTTTTATTGCTCTGCCAGTGACAGGAATATGCAACAGATGAATAAACTTCTTTTCTATTATTATTATATTTATTTATTTATTTATTTATTTATTTTATTTTATTTTATTTTATTTTATTTTATTTTATTTTTTATTTTTTTGTGTTCATCTGCTCCGGAGGCATGGAAAGATCATAAAGTGTATTAGAAGATATTGCTCCCAGACATTCTAGATAAAATTTTGCAAAATCATTTTTGAATGAGTAAGAGAAATACAGAAAGAGGAAAATTATGGGTTTTGTGTGTTCACATGTTCTCTTGTCATGTTCTCATGACCCACCGTCTGCAAAAACAAGCTACTTGCAATAGAACAACAAGCCTTGTGCCTGTGGACTCTGTCCTACTCTGTCCAACTTGTTCAAGACTCAGAGTCCAATTTACTGAGTATTCTGCTATAACCCTTTTTTGAATCCTGATAATAATGGAAGTTAAGTGCAGTCTCATTGTCACTCTCTGATTTTGTCAGAAACAATGGAAACAGAGAGTATTTGGATGACATGGTCAAGTCTGTGGTGAGAGAGCATTCCAGTTCTAGGTCCTACAGCTAGCAGTTAATGGGTACCCTTTGATGCAAAGCAGAATCTGAGGCTACCAAGTTGTCACCTCATTCCAGTCCTTTTCAGAAGATGACATCCGAAATGGAGGCACACCAGAGAGTCATCTGCATCCTCACCTCACAAAGAACTGTCACCCTGCTCATGGAGAGATTAAGTGGAATATTATCATAAACATGCTGCAGTTTTGCTTTTGTCCTCTTCTGAATACATTTACTTGTTAGTAGAAATATATTCTTTTAATTCCAGGGAGTGTAACAACTCTGATTATATTTTTAACTGCTTTACAGATCATGCAGCAGACCTATAATGCATGTTCTCAAAAAGACAACTAATTTTCGTTTTCAATCAGCTTCGCCACAAGATTTTTCACATAGCTTCCCTTCACACCACTAATTTCATTTTAGAACTGCCATCATATCACACGTCCCTTTGCCTGCTGTGCTAACATGTTTTCACATGCTTATCCTTTATTACCACAAGAGAAGCAAAACTCCTAATACCACTCACCTCCACACTTCACAAAAGTTCTAGGGCAGGACACTGGCACCACCAACTCAATAAAATCAGACAGAGAAAGGATTTAAGGATAAATTAGGAGAAGAGAGGAAAATATAAATTGGATAACAGTAAAAAAATGCTCTAGTCTAAACAGACTTGAGGTGACTTCAACAGCACTTCGTTATCACAGAGTGGAACCTGGCATTGGATTTCATCATGTATGCTTTGAAGCTTGGAGACAGGGGAATTTTTCAGTTCACATTATTGTCCAGGCAATATTCCTTTGTTATAGTCCACTATATTAATATGAGCTTGTCAAAACACCTGCACTATGTGCAGCTGTTCACATTCTGGACCGAGTAGATGCTGCAATGGTTGAAGTTAAATGGTGGTTGCCCCAGCTTGCCTGCAGAGAAAAGAGGGCTGGGAAGCTTCTGCCCACACTTGTACACTGCCATGGGCAATGGTGATGAGGAGACTGTCCTCCCAGCTTTCCTCAGCAGCAAGGCCTTTTGTGCTTCTGGGGAATCAGGTGTGCAGGTGATCACCTCCTAAGGAATCTCCTTTTGCTTAGCAGAGACATCAGAGGTAGCTTTTACAAGTACCTCCATGTGGACTGCCCTTTGGCTTGTGGCATCGGAGAGCTGAGGCAGCAAAGGGAGCACATGCAGATCAAAGGTCTGTCATGAAGAAAGAAGCTGGTCAGTGTGCCCATGGTGAGGTTCCTGAGCCAGGTGCTCCTGCTCCTGCCCCAAGATCATTGCCTTTCCTGCTCTGCATGCACAGGTCCCAGTCTGTCCCCCTAACAAGCTGCGATTTGGCAGAGGCTGTCCACTCCAATTATTACTATGCCAGGAGCAATGACATCTCTTCTGATGGCCACCACTCCTTGCTGAAATACTCGGCTTGATCCTTTGTATCCATGTGGCTCAGAGTAATTGAAAACAACACAACACAGGGTCGCTAGAGTAAAATAATGTGTCACATATTGGAGACAGAAAGGTGAACAGAGCTGATCAACTGTTTCTGCAGGAACATCAAAATCAGCTGAAGTGGAGGCCCTCTTCTGCTCTTTGCCTTGACTTTAAGTCTGAAAAATCTCTTGTGCCTAACCACTTCTCTCAGCTGAAACAAAATTAATCCAGAAGAGAAGTGGGAATGAGCAGAATTTTTTCTTCAAGTTTTGTTGTTAATTAAAAAAACAATTACTGAGGATTTTTAATTACTTTACAAGTACACTATAGCCTGTACCTGCTCCTCAGCAAATTAGAGAGATAATACTTGAAATGTCTTATTAAACAAAATTGCTCTTCCTCCAGATTCATTCACACTTCTGCTTAATAGCCATTTTGAGCAACACCTCTGTGAAACATTTATTTCCATTAAGATATCTTACTGCTATTAATACCGTACAATAGTTTCTGTGTTTTTCCTGTTCAAAATGCAATAAGGTGACAAGAGAGAGCTAAGGGACAGTGCTGGAAAGACCTTCGAATATGTCTGTTATAACAGATGGCCCAAGCAAAGTGGCTACGTAACATGTTAAGCGCTAGGGTAGGAAGGTGATAATCACTTCAGAAATTCTATAGACAGGCTTGAGAGACAAATACCAAACACCATGGATACAGAGAGGGGGCAATTGGATAAAACTCTCAACACAGCCCTTGAGAGGAAGTTGATAAAGTGAGTCTGATCGGTGCTATTCTGAACAGAAAATCACCAGGGTATTATCAAGGTAGCAAAGGAGCAAAGAAGGATTGGTGACTTGGGGTATAAAATACAATAAATGTCAGTTTCACCCCTGAATGTTCCGAATACTGCATTTAACTGTAAGCAACTAATAACAGAATAGCTGTGGCCCTATTAGAGGAATTCAACAATAAAGAATCAAAAAAAAAAAAAAAAGAGAGAGAGAAATTAAGAATAATGACAGTGATTAGCAAATAGCTCAGAAGACAATAAATATATATTTGATAACAGATCTAAAATATTTAAAAGAAATGAACAGAGAATATCACCATGTATTACAAAGAACTATGCCATGACCTTAAGAAATCCTATTTCTATTTAGACATACCTTAAAAGAAAAAAAAATAAAAAAAGGAGAGAGAGACAGAAAAGAAAAAGAAAAAAGCTTCCCAACAAAGATGTTTTAGAATTTGGAATGGTTTCCAAAGAGAAGCAATAGAGTCCCATTGATTTAGGTACTGGACTTTAGCTAAAGGGCAAAGCAATAGCTAGTAAAGCATATAGGCCACATTGCTCAGGACTTCTAATGATCTTATGTTCTTTCCCAAATGTCAATGGTGTAATTCTTTGTTTCATAGCCTGAAATCCTTGGACTTCTCTCAATTATAATGAAAGCAACTGAAGTGAAATAGAAAATAAGTAAGAAAATTTCACAGTGGTATTTTGGGGGGTTATCATCTTCAACTCAGTGCAGTGCATATTACAAGGTCCACTTCCTTTTTCTCAGAGTCATTAATAGGTCACTTTTTGAAATACATGGATTCTGACAAACATTAGTTGTTTGATGTAACACTTTAGCTTATTCAACCACTTCCAGGTGCAAACATAGAAACAAGACTTTGTCTTTTGCTCAACCATGTTTGGGATTTTATATTTTCCCTTTAAAGAAAACAACAACAACAACAACAGCAACAACAACAACAAAAACACATTGAAATACATTTTTTCTAGCATCAAATCAGTTGCTATTTGATGTACAAACCCTGAGTGAATTTTGCAGCTTATATTCAAATCTTATTTAGGTCATTATTTGCTGTCAGCTTCTATATATTATATCATAGATAAAGCATGACCATGACAAAAATATAACATCCGTTGTACAGTTTATTAGCAAATGCTGTTTAAAAACAAACAAAAAAAAAGCAAAAAAGAAAGAAAACAACAACAACAACAACAACAACAAAAAGCTCACACTCCAATACAGTAGAACTATAATTTTCCTCACCTTAATTTTTATCCTCCATATCCTTCAATACTGTTAAACATATGCAATGAATACTACTTCCTCTGTATTTTAAACCTCTCTCTCTCTCTCTCTCTCTCTCTCCCTCTCTCTATCTCTTTCTCTCTTTTTCTCTTTTCCTGTGTGGATTTTCATATGCTTTGGCAGGAGAAAGAGTTTGAAAACTGAAAGGTCAACTTGGACTTGTAAAACACAACATATAGTTTGGTTACTCATATATGCTGTTTGCTTACGAATCTCATTTAACCTTCTGTGTTGTGCATCGCTTCATATTTACATTCAGCACATGGTAACAGTAACTCTATTTATGCAAAATACAATAGAAGGACTTTTTCTGAAATAACCAGTTATGTTTAGAGTTTCTATACGATCTCCCTCTTGAGTAAGTAATAAGAACAAAATCACATATTGAATGATATTCTTAGGAACATATGTTTTAATTGGTTCCTGTGCACCATCATGTTTTCCAAGATGGCAGTACCACGAAGCAACATTAATATCTATTCAAAGCAAAGTAGATCACAGCTGGCAGGTAGATTTTATTAGAGACTTACGAGACAGAAATAAATTAAGCCACAAGGGATAAAACTGAATAGGTTGAGGACTGACTGAACCCAGAACATTATCCACCCTCCTATGTCAAATTTGTCTGGCTTGCAACCTTAAGTAGGTTGTCCTTGAAAACTACAAAATAAGATACTCTGTTTTGTTGTGTAGGATCTCTCTTCTGCAAGGGAAAAATGGCACCACGTCTCAGTTTCCTTTTTCTGTAGGGATCCCATTTCAGTGAGATCTACCCTTTCATGTTGCAAAGGAAGGGGCAAATTTTCATCCAAGTAATGTTGCCATAAATCAAAATGGATTCCATTTAATCAAGAGGACAACCTTGCTGATTTGCCATTGTTGTGGTGGTGGTGGCTGTGGGTTTGAGTTTGCTTGTTTTATTTTATTTTTGATATCAAGGATTATGTTATGATTACTGATAACAACCTATCCCAGATGCTGTACTGACACTGCACATATAAACCACTTTAAAGAAGGTGAATTGCCAGGAAATTTGCTTACAAATAGGAGATTTCATTTGCAAGCCATTCCTAACTGTCCTGGCTTTGTATGTGTGTGATGCTGACTAACAGTGACTGGCACAAAAGAAGATAAGCAACCTGTTACTGGTGCATCCAAGTGATACTTGGTTTTGGAAGTAAAGAATCAGTGACCTAATTCTCATCTTTCAGTGGAAGTGTGAGTAATTTATCTAATAAGCATCTGATATTAAAAAAAAGCTTGTAAATTTTTTTTTTTTTTTTTTTTTTTTCATAAAACTGCACATACCTCAAACCTTCTCTGTTTTTAGTTCTATTCAAACCTTCTCTGTTTTTAGTTCTATCAGCTGGTTTAATAGAAGCACAGGTTGTTCATAAAAGTCTTTCTCCTGTTTGCAGCCTATATAGTGAATAAACTTAGGTCATTCAGATTTCGTTTAAATCACTGCCAACCAGAAGATATTACCATCTGATAAACAATGACCTGTGCCTCATGTTAAAAAATGATGTTTTATAACCTATGAGACAAGCCTGTGCAACAAAGCTTGTGATAATATATACTGCCGAAAAAGACTGAGCACTGGTACTGTCATGACACCAGTAATGTCCTCTGCTGCTCAGAAGTCAGACACAGGAGTGTTGTTGTTGTGCCAGAAGAGAGCTCCATCTTCTTTAAATTCTACATTGTTTTCTTACAGGAGGCATCTACACACACCTCCCTTTCTGAGGCCACAGGCCTAGCAGCTCTGGGAAGAAGTTGTTGATAATTTGGTGGTGCAACACCTGATGATTTGAAGAAAATTACTTCCCCCCACACCCCCAAATGATTTTTTAAATATTTCCTTCAAATAAAGTCAAACATTTTGTTTATGTTACATGATGTTAGAATTAAAAATAAGGTTTATAAAATCCATGTAAACCTAAAAAAATTAAACATTGTGGCCTCTGCAAGTGAAAATGTGTGTTATTCTTTTTTGTGTTATTCATTTTTGTTTTTGTTTTTGTTTTGTGAGGCAGTCCTGAGTATGCCTACCCAAGAGTAGTCTGAGATTTTATGAGTTTAAAAGCTTCATATTTTTTCAGCTCCTATAAGCGAGTAAAAAAGCTACTTCATTACCAGAGAAACACTGTACTCTCAAAATAGACATTGGGTATTTGACACTTTTTTTTGGTTCTTTTTCACATGTTTTACAAATGCAACATAAATACAAATAACATTATAGGATGTACATTTCTCTTGTTTGTTTTAATTTTGTAATAGTGACATATCAATCAACTTGTAAAATGGAAAAAGGCAGTAGTATCTGGGCATCTAAAAAGAAGTATATTTCTTAAAATATTTACAATTTTATCCCCACGCAAAGTATTGAGATTATTATAATGAAAAGATTTTTGAAACCTCATCTATTTACATTTTTTTTTTCCTTAAATTTGAAAATATTTTGTATGTATTTTTTTTTATCACAGCCCTGCAAATTAAAAGCTCATTTGTCAGATTCACCTTCTTTTAGCTTGGGTCTTCCACAATACAGATTAAGAGACAGATCTGATTTCAGTTACAAAATTTAAATTATTCCTTTCAATTGACTGTATTTCGAGTTGCCAGCATCCCTTTAACTTTCAGATCTTTGTAAGGACAGAATTGCTTTACGCACGCAGAAGATGACCTATTTTATTTATTTATTTTATTTTATTTTATTTTTTTTCCATGTACATTTTAGTGCAGGAAAGTTAGTAGCATCCTAATATATTATATACTGAAATTATGACATGGTTTTATTTGTGTAGTTTCAATGCAGATGCACATTTTTCATGTTCCGCATGAACCAGTTGCCTTCAATAAGAACTGAAGTGACCTCTTTCTTTCAAAAACTATTTATTACAGTTGCAAAACCTACATATTATATTTCCATATGCACTGCTGCTGGTTCCTAGAATATGCCAGCAGCAGGCTGTATTCTTTTAGCTGTGATAATATCCAATACAAAACAAACACTACTTTACATTCATTAACCAACAAATAAGCATTAATAAAACTGGATGATAAATGATTACATAGACTCATAGAATTATGGGAGAAGGCTTTGAAGGCTTAGATTTGTTCTTCTGAAGGTTTAGATCTTCAGAATGAAGGTTCCAGTTACAGTGGTGTATGTGGTGTGTACACACCCGTAGTGTGTACACAAAGAAAACATTGAAAAGGCATATGGAAAAGTGAAATTTTTATTATCTAACTGCAAAAAGCTGGAACAAGCATTTTGAAGGGCTTGCACGTGTAATTTATTTTTATTTATTTTTTTTTTTCAGTCATCTACATGTACATTCAGCTCTCCAATTGCATGTCTGAGAGTTTCCTTATGTTTTCCAAATGTATGAGTTGTCCTGAGAACAAATATTTCTTGACAAACTTTTGCTCTCTTGTAAATTTAAGCAAATTAGGAATTGTATATGTAAAATTATTAAAATGAAGAATGAACTGTGGTGACTTAAGCTTGGCCAGTCATTGGGTGCCCACCAAGCTGCTTCCTTAAACATTTCTCTAAGTTCAAATCTGCACAGTGGGGGACTTTACAGAAGCTCTTACATGTCCCATTGGCCTACTACTATGTCAGCACTACTGTGGCCAATCTCTGTAATTTGAATCCACCAAGAAAATTATAGTCCTCCAAGAACTCAGTGCACACTTGTGCTCTTTAAAATAATAATGCTTAGGCAATGCTTTACCATGCTGTGTCCAGCTTTGGGCCCACCAGCACAAGAAAGGAATCAATAAACTGGAGCAAGTCTACCAAAGTGAGGACAGGTGCCGATGCACTTGCCCCAGTAGGAGAGGCTGAGGGAGCCTAGCTCATTCAGCCCAGAGAGGGGAGGACATTGCTGGGACCTAACAACAGCCCCATGATACCTACAAAGAGGTCACTGAGAAGACAAAGCCAGGCCTTTTCTCAGAGGTGTAGGACAACCAGAGATAGCAGGTATAAGTTGAATCAAGACAGGTTCAGACTGGGCGCAAGGGAAAACTCACTGTAAGGACAGTCAAGCTGTGAAATTGGTGTCACAGAGGAGTTTTCTGGACCCCATCTTTGGCTGTTTACCAGAAACAACAGGATAAAGCCCTGAGCACCCTAGTGTGACTTCATAGCAGAACCTGTGTTTTGTGCAATAGGTTGGTCTAAAGACCTCTCTTCCAACTGCAATTAACCCATGACAACCCTTACAAATACTGTAGTGAAATTGGAAAACAGTGTTCACATTAGTACTCATATTTCTCTAAATTTCATCTAAGTATTTGTAAAACTGGGGTGTAAAAGTTACAAATTCAGGTTCATTTGTAACATCCAAGTATGCAAAGAAACGAAAAATAACTGCTTTTTGTCTCAGCTCTGGAATAGCAAGAGGAAAAAGAAATAATGAAAAATACTGAGACGTTACAGCTTCAAGGAAAATTTAGATTTGAACTTAGAGAAATGTTTAAGGTGAACTTTTATTCTTGAGAGTGCTTCATTACTCTTAGAAATATCAGACAGTGATAGCATAAAAAGTGCATTTCACAGTCTTTTCTCAGTGTAATCTATATCTGAATAAAAGTGCATAAATCCTATTTTAGATTGATCACATTAGGTACATGCAATGTGAAAATAAACCTTTGCTATTTTAACTCTTTTATATCTAAAATTCAGTTATCTTCTATGCACTGAGAGTTAATGGTAATGTAAGCTTCTACAAAATAACCTTGATTTTTAAAATGTAAATAAGAAGACTGTAGTTTTAGTAAAGATTGGGGTCTAACCCTTCTCCTCAGAGGAGTGATCATCATGACAGAATTAGGCTATATCTGCTACTTCTACAAATCATCTAAGAATTAATGAGATTCAGGTATGAAGACCAATGGCCTCTCAGTCTCTTTTCTTGATTACTCTTGGCAATGTTGTCCTCCCTACTTTCTTGGGCACATCCTGGAGCTTGCTTAAACCCTCAGCCGGAGAGCTGTTTGCTAGATAACAAACAATAGTAATTTTGTTTGTCTGGGTCATTTTTCTGTCAGTTTGCCAGAGTGAAGAGGGGTCAGAGAAGCATCAGAGCTGGGGTGTGAAAGAAGCAGTGGCCTACCACTTGATGGTGAGCCATTGTATCAACTTGTTTTTGGGGGGCAACCACCACCAAGCTTCTGATCAGATCTCCTGAAAGGGAAAGAGGTTATGTTTTGCATTAAGTTTCTTGGATTGGCTAGGGAAACTGTCATACTGTCATATTCTTTGTAGGTACTTTCTGTTTCCTAAATTTGTGATTTTCAATACTCTCCAAGTTTGTATTTGAGCAGGTACTATCCATGGCAAATCCTGTAACATCCTGTTAGATGTTACTACCTCCTTGCACTTTCCTGAGCTTTACATCGATGGTAGCAGCTTTCTGGTTTGACTACGTGTCCTGGTTTCAGTAAGGACAGAGTTAATTTTCCTCCTAGTAGCTGGTAGGGTGCTATGTTTTGGATTAGGATGAGAAGAGTGCTGATAACATGCTGATGTTTTAATTGTTGCAGAGCAATGCTTACACCAAGCCAAGGACTTTTCAGCTCCTCGCTCTGTCCTGACAGCGGGCAGGCTGGGGGTGCAGCAGGAGCTGGGAGGGGACAGACCCAGGACAGCTGACCCAAACTGGCCAAAGGGGTATTCCATAGCATCTGACGTCATGCTAAACAATATATAGGGGTGGCTAGCCGGGGTGGGGTGGCTGGCTGATCGGGCGGGGGTTGGGGGGCCGGCTGGGCATCGGGTGGTGGTGAGCGATTACATTGTGCATCACTTGTTTCATACACATTATTATTAGTGGTACTATAATAATAATAATAATAATTGTTATTATTATTTTCCTGTCTTAATAAACTGTCTTTATCTCAACTCACAGGCTTCACTTTCCACATTTCTCTCTCCCATCCGAGAGAGGGGAGGGGGGGGGTGTGAGCAAATGGTTGTGTGGTGTTTAGCTGCCGGCTGGGTTAAACCACATCAGCGGGAAAGCTGGTCAGGTGAAGGTAAACGGCCTGTGCCAGGAGCAGTATTGAACCAGATGTAAATGTTGAGGAACCATATGTAATAGTGTCCTCTGTCTTGAAGAATGATGAATAAACAAACCAGCTCGTAAATTTACTTGACTAGTGAAGGTAGCTAACCAGTCATTGTTAATTTTTTTCCATATAGTAAAAGTTGTAAGTGCTTTTGGTTCATTTACAAGAATGTTAAAACAATATCCTTATTTACTACTTAACAAATCCTGAGAAATTCGGTGATCATGACCTAACACAGGTAATAAAATTAGCTGCAAAATTTTTGAATATTTTACAAAAAATCTTCAAGGATGCTTCTACCATACTTTAGATGCCCAGCCATTTATTGCCTTTGTAAAAAATATTTAGGTAGTTAAATTATGCAGTCTATTCTAAGAACTTAATAAAGTAGGAAACAAATTATTTCTAAAACATTCCCTAATAAAACACTGAATTCACTATCCTTTTAGAAATTGCCATAATTTTATAACTCTTTTAAATGGTAATTTCATTCTAAATATAAAAATGAGGGACCGGAAAATTATCAAAGACTGTTAATGTTTGGTATCAGGTTAGTTAATATATATATATATTTTCTCTGAAACCAAGGTTTATATGAAAATCAAAGGTTCCAAGATACAGAGATTGCAGCTGGTTATATTCTTTTATTATCTAGAAGCTGGAGTAAAATAATGCTTTTCCCAATGGGACCCTCTCCTCAAACTATTGCTCTTGCAGCCTTCAGAATAAAGCACATTTTAAAGTGGTATTTGACACAAAATATATCTGTATACAATGATCTGTGCAGTTTGATTTTTACAAAATGCAAGGTGTGCTTTTGATCATGTATATGAACTTTGAAATTATATGGGTCTTATCTTTCACAGCTATTGCCCTGATAGTTGCTATCTTTTGGCTGCTGTCACCATTGTCGCTATGATCTGAAGTGCTTTTTTACAAAAAATATCTGAAAGGAGAGAAAGCTACCTCAAAAAACTCTCATCTCTGATCTTAATTTGTTCAAACTGGGGACTCCACAGGGAAGAAGCAATTGTGAAGAGCAATGAATTTCAGAAAGATGGGACATATTTCATGATTATGTAATATATATTCCTATACCTTGTGAAAATATTCAATGCTTCTAATTAAAAACAAAAAAACAAACAAAAAAAAACTACTGTAAAAGTAGAAAAGAAATCAGTGAAGTAAACTGAAGGACTGGAAAAAATGAATAACTCCCAAAAAGGTGAAATCAATGCCCCAGATATCTGTGGGTTGGCTGAAGTAAAAACATTTAATCTCTATACTGTATTTATTACTTTTTTTTTTTTTTTTTTTTTTTTTTTCCCCTTTCTAGAGCATCTGCACCTGTAAGAAAAGCAATAGCTGCAGATAATAATCATGCTGCCAGTTGAGGTATCGTACCCAGGATTAGCCAGGGCTTAGGAGGAGGACAAGGTCATTGCCAGGGCTCTCCAATTACTAGTACTATCACTACCTTTTCTACCGTGTCAAACAGCGACAAATTTTTGAAAGCTAAATCCAGCAGCGGCTTCTGGATGGGTTAGTGGTAAATGAGTGACACTGAGTCTGAGAGTTTGACACTGTTTGTCAAGATATGTTCACAATGAAGATGACTTTCATTTCCAATATAAGCTACCATCTAAAGGATTGCACCTAAAAATGTGTTGCTAAATGCCTGACCCTGACAAGAGAGAGATATTAAATAAAGTTAATGACAAATTCCCAGGGCTACTTGGGACAAGTGTTAATTGTAATTAAGTTATATTTTTAGAAGTTTTTGTTTCACTTTTTAGAGTCACTGATATATTTGCAGTGCACCTTCAATTAAGCATTTATTTTGGGGGCAGGATCTTAACCTGTCAAAGGGCTGCCCTGGTTTGTTTCCTAGCAATGTTTTTCAACATTTATGCAGTAATATTCAGTGGATGGAAAGAAACTCTGTAACCAGAGGGCTCACAAGCTGAATATTATTTGTTTACTCTTTAGCATAATTTGATTCCTGTTTCCCTGATAAACAAAAAATGACTTGATAATTCTCTCTCTCTTGGGGGCAGGGAGGGTAGAAGGGGAAGAAAAGGAAAAATTGCATGCAATATGGCAGTTTCACAAGTGGAATTCACAGGATCCTCTAGAATTTGGCTCAAAACACTTAAGGAAGCTCTGGGCTATTTTATCAGTATGTCACAGCACAGTTAGTTTCTTCTGGAAATTGTATTTATTTCTCATTGTTTGTTTAGCAGATGGGCTACATGATCTTACCTATATTTAAGTGTCAGGGTCTGGAAACAATTTAATGAAATTCACCCCTTCCTGAGGGTCATTGCTTTAATCTGGCTGCAAATCCTCAACAGCAAGTGAATTTATTACAGGGCATGAGCTCCCCATGCTCCTGGTCACTGTGGCATGCATCTAGGTCTCCTTCCAGAAATGGAGAGTTGCATGGCTGATTTTCATGCAGTCTCATCTTCCTCCAGGGGGGAATGGCAACAGGATGTAGTGATGACTGCAAAGTATAGACTTGGAAATTAAGTCAGGTATTGGACAGGTATTCCATTAAACATTTGGAGTTTTCTAAAGAATGTGGAGCATCACAATTCTGTGGATTCAGCAGCAAATTTGGCAAGCCCTGACTAGTAACGTACAAATGTTTGAAGAAAAATATAGAACAAACGTAGTATTTGTAAATTGTTCTTTATTAAAAAAAATACTGAAGCTTATTCAGATAACATAAAGAATTCAAGTCTCCCCAAAATTGTAATGCAATGTAATTTATTCACAGTCCTTCAGAAAACCTATGTTGGTGTTGACTTCTCCCTCCCTCAGGCCTTATTCTCCTGTACCCAAACCACTGCATTTGAGCAGTGAATACAGTGGAATGTTTCAAAAAAGCTGCCATTAACTAAATGCCAGAATACAGGTCTTGAAGACTTAAACAAAGCATAAAATAATTCTCATCCCTTGTTTATTCCTTTGGTATTAATACCTTTTGAAAATCTCATTCATTTAGTTTTTCTTATTTTTTAAGCAAATAATCTTCTTGTAAGAAGGATCTACTGTGAACACATTTTAGAATACATATAGCAGATAGCTGTTTTGTTTGCATTCTATTTCAGGAGCTGATTTTACAAGTAAGTTTTCTTTGTGCCCTTCAAGAATGGCTTCTAATGTTAAAACCTTAACCTTAAAGTTGATAGGGGACTTTTGCTGCACTGGGATGGCACCTTTGGTTTTTCTTTGGTTAGCCTCAGTTTCTACTCTCTTAACAGTGATGAAGTGTGACTTGGGTTCCCGTGTTCCTGAGGAACTCATGGATGCTCTCTCTATTGGGAAATGTGTATACCTGTTAAGCTGTGCCGAGATTTAGCTGAAAACAGCAGTATTTTCCAAACAGAGACAGGGCAAAAAAAGATAAAAATGTAGGGTTTTTACTTGCACTTTTTTTCCCCCCTCTACTTTTAGATGGTTTACTGATTATATGTACTGTGAATTTACTGTGCTGTTAGCAGATTCCTTGTGGGACTGTGCTTTGTTTCTCATCATCTAAGTTATTCATTCTCTCCAACACAAAGTTGAATCTTTCTTCAAGGGAAGAGAATGTGTTTTGCATTTATTCATTTATTTATTTTTTTTTTCCATAAGGCCTCCTAAGATCTCTAAAATTAAGCCCATCCAGACTGCAATGGAACTAAGACTGTGTTCATCTCAGACCAAACAAGAAGGTGTTTGCAGGAGACCTGTGACCTGAAGGCACACAGCTTGAAGATGTCTGCTTTCTGCCTTCCTCAGAGATATTCTGACCCCAGGTAATTTATTTTATTTTTATTTTTATTTTTATTTTTATTTTTTTTCCCCAGGAACTACAGTATTCTGCCATTATTGATATAATTCAAAGTTTACATGAAAACAGATATCTGGTCCATAAGCTTTTGGCCCTCAGATGCATCTGCCCTCAGTTCTTCCTAGGTTTTGCATATTTTCTCTCTCTCATTGAACACATACAGATCATCATATGTGCTTCGATTTGCAGGTCATTGTATCTGTGTGCATCCCCTACCATCAGATGTTTCTCTCTCAGAAATGCGCATGTTGGTGTATGTTGATGAAGTATGCGTAATGAATAAATAGTCACCAAGGCAGAGAATGTCGTAAATGCCAAAAGGCTTTGAATTCATCCTGAATATCTGTGGCCTTTAACCTCTCCTAACGATGGCAATGGTGTTTGCTTAATGGTTCCATAAGAAGCCAAACTAATGATGTGCTTGGTGAAAGCTGCAATAAGTTGATGTCTAACTGAAAATCAACAATGCACATAAAAGATTAAAATATTTATATAACTCAATTGTGCTTAAGTACCTTTTAAATTGTCTTTATAGGATTTATGAGCAGCTGTTCTGTTGTACAGGTTGAAAAAAATACCCACTTCCCACAACACAGCGATCATTAGTTTAACAGCTTGTTCACCACTGCAGTTTCCGTAAAACCTGAACCACTGCCCTCTCTCTTACATTAAACAATAAACACATTTCCCTGCTCAATCTTCATCATGTTGACAATGAACCACGATGGTACAAAACTCTAAGTACCTCCTCTTTCTTAACAGTGTAGCAAGAGTTTTGAGTAGGAATGGGCAAGCTCCTGATTGTTTGGCTTTGGGTCCAGGTTCAGACTTTAAAGGTCAAATTTAATACAAAGCCACCTTAAATGAGTTTCTCATCAGTTTCTACATTTATTCTAAATGACTTGGATGTTTCACTGCAGCAATTTTTGAATGACAGGAAAGAATTAAATAACATGAGAGAAAGGAAAATTAAAATCTCTGAATTGAAAAGTAGCACTTAAACTGAAAACAAATTAAAAATTGTTTGAATTAACTGCATAAAGCTTAAAATACCTTGTAAAACCACTACTCTTTGAAAGAAGCTGAGATGTCTACTGGCACATAGTAGTATTGATGTAATTATTAAGCTTTTAAATGTATTTTATTTCCTGTTTTTGTTTAGATGGACTTTTCATTTTAATGATTTTAGAGCAGTTAGATTCTGTCCTTGTAGAAAGGGCACAATTTCCTCATCTTTTCTCATTTGGGTTTATGTAAGCTGACATTTGCAGTGCCATTTCTCTCACTCTTAGCTATTTAAAGGTGCTTGCCCAAAGAATCCTTTTGGGAACTGGCTTTCTAGACTCGAGGCTGATGTTGCTTTCTGGGTGAAACCTTCTAACCTCTTCAAAGAAAAGACAGGTTTGACCCCAAAGCCCTTATTTATAACAACCAGGCACAAGGTGACCATCCTGTATGACCTGTGGAATATACTATACACTATTTTTAGATACCACAGAACACACTCAATGGCAAATGACACAGTACATGATTAACAAAGAATTCCTGCTGAAGTATTATTCAATATTAAGCTGCATAAATGGATGGAAGGAAAATAAAATCACTAAAAGGTAGATAGAGGCTGAACTAGTATGTGAGCTCTTCTAGGATATCTTGACGTACTAATTATTTTCCCTGTAACTAAACAAAAACAATTCTAAATTAAAAGTTAAAATAAATGCTTTTGTTTTAAAATTATACATGCTATACAAATTATACTTATATGCATATGAGAATATACATATATGCTTAAATATTGTACATACTAAAATTTCATAAATGTATAAATATTCATCTTTTGTTTTTAGCTTTACTTTTCACAGAAAATGATCAGTCGTAGGCAGTAACTGACTAATAATATGAAATAATAAAATACACACCAAAAATCAGTGGTGTAAATGGAAATTGAGCAGAAATGTATAAATAAACACATATTGAAGATAAATAATGACAAAAAAAGTTTTCTGATTGGCCACACACGGGTTGAAAAGTTTCTCTGTAAATAGTTCTTTCTGTTGAACATGTGTTCTTATGAAAGTCTTCCTGGTCTGAGAACATGATGGAGAATATGAAACAATTTCAGTATTTAAATACTGCCTTTTCTTGACTTTAGCAAATCACTTAATCAGTGAAATTCACATACCTTAATAATTGGATAAATGTTGGACAAGAGTACTAAAAGAGTTTAAGTATTTAAAATGGTTTAGGATTTTATTTTTTTATTTTTTTATTTTTAATGGGATTGATAAAATTCCAAATGATATGTTAAGTCTTTAGGTGTTAAAAGAATTAAGAAATACTTTAATGATAACTGTAATGCTGTGTGGTTATTTCATACAACTAAAGGAAACTTAGTCATTACATTAACTTTTTTCGATTGTGAGTTATTACAGAAGATCTTGAAAAATTCACACTACATTGCTAACAGTGGTTAATACTTTATTATACACCTGTGCAGATGAACTTTGCTACAGTCATTAAACTTGTGATGCTTTTCTGTAGTTTAATGAAGCTAGACTTTTTATTTATTTATTTATTTATTTGCCAGACACTTAAACTTATTTTAGATCTCTAGAAAACCTGAAATGCTGGGTAAATGGGTAAATATTTTGTGATGAAGAATAACTATACTTTGTGTTTCCTTAAAAGTTTTAATATTTCCATTTTAAATATGCACTTTCAAGAATTTAAACTCAGTAATAGAACACATTTAATTTACTGCAATTTGGCATTAACATACCAAACCAAGCAACGTGGTATGCTTTCTTTTTATATACACACACACATATATATATATGTATGTATACACACACGGTATGTACAAATTATGCATAATACAGACAATATTTCACAGGTAAAAATTGCTATTTTTAACTAGAAGAAATACACCACCTATGGTTTAAGTTAAATTCACATGAAGAGAGATGAAAAATATTTAGATTCAGTGAGCTACTCAAGGAGTTTAGAAGTCATTATTTCCAAATCTCTCTGTCTCCACGTATACTTCCACTTCTGTGACTTTTGTCAGTTCTTTTTGCCTTAACTGAAGCTTTTTTTTTTTTTTTTTTCCAAAAAAAATCAGTTACATGGGCCTGTGCCTTCAGTAGATCTCACCAGTTAAATAAGGTCAGCTCTGTTCTTCCTATGGCCAAGGGAAAAACACTGGTGCTGATTCACTCTTTCTTCTGAATCAATATTAAGCTCAGTGTCATACTATTCTTTTTAAGGAGGTCAAACATAGATCCTGAGTACTTCTGACTTAAGGAATCCTTGATACATTTTGGATGTGGAAGGCTATGTTTCAAAGACATTAAAATTTGGACAAAAAATTCAGCTGCTGTAAATTATCCTTGAGGTACCCATGAGGGGGTTTATAATAAGATGATCTTTAAAGTCTCTTCAAATCAAACCATTCTGTGATTCTATGATTAGCCCTGGTGCTCTGTTCTAAAACACTGACACTGCAGGTATGTGCTCGTCTAATATGGTTCACCCCCAGGAAAGCCCAGAAATCTTTCTCCTTTTCCTTTTCCTTTTCCTTACCTTCCCTTCCCTTTCCCCTCCCTCCCCTTTCCTTTCCTCTCCTCTCTTCTCTCCTCTCCCCTCCTCTCCTTCTCCTCTCCTCTCCCTTCTTTCTTTCTTTCTCTCTCTCTCTCTTTCTCCCTTTCTTTCTTGCTTTCTCTTTCTCGTTCCTTCCCTCCTCCCTCCCTCCCTCCCTCTCTCCCTCCCTCCCTCCCTCCCTCCCTCGCTCCCTCCCTCCCTCCTTTCCTTCCTTCCTTCCTTCCTTCCTTCCTTCCTTCCTTCCTTCCTTCCTTCCTTCCTTCCTACTTTCTTATTCCTTCCTTCCTTCCTTCCTTCCTTCCTTCCTTCCTTCCTTCCTTCCTTCCTTCCTTTCCTTTCTGCCTGCCTTTTCTTCTTTTTTCCTTTGTACCCATAGCATTAGATTTTTCCTAAGTTGTAATATACCCCTAAACACCACCTTGAAAAATAAAGTAGTGAAATAATCACATTTTTAGAGGGCATGATTTTTCAGTACTCATTCACTCTTCCAGATTTAATCACAATCTATGGGTAACCCTCCAGGAAACAGGTATCTTTGAAAAACTGATAACTTTTAGGGGTAGGGGAATGGGAAAAGGGGTTGGTCTATGTAATTGTTATAGTTCTCTAACAACTCATTAATACTTGTTTTGCTCTTTAAAAACAGTAAAAACATAACTGCTCATATATGTAAATTAAGCCTTTCCTTATTGTTAAGATTTTGTTTTTATTTCTTTATTTATACAGATTATGTCTCATTTTTGATAAGGATGTAGTGTGTTCTCAGCATACTCTGCTTAACTAACATATAATACATAAAAGTGTTAAGGTGTAAAAGGAAGAAATCTAAAAAAGTGGAAGTTCTGGTAAGCAACACTTTCCATCACTTAAAAGAAAACTTCAGAAGAACAAAGTATATTCTATTTTTTTATTTTATTTTTTTTTTCCTCCTCTTCCAATTTTAAAACTGATCTGGATGTAACTTAGAAAGTACACCACAGTGAATTGTTTAGTAAGTCTCTATATACACCTAATACCATGGTCCAAAAAGCTAAGAAGATAAAATTCACAGTGGACAAATGGGAAAAGTGTGAAAAATCCATGGTAAAGCCACTGTACATGTCACTGATGCAGTAAGGTTTTGAATGTCACACATAACCTCAGAAAGGAGTTAACAATGAGAAAAAGTTCATGAGGAGACAAGAAAACATGCAAGGTTTTGGAAAAACTGTGAGAATGACACAAACAGATTACAATTCTGATTAAACAATCATCTTCCCAAGAGAAGGTAACTTGTGAACTTTTGTTTTGGTAACTCTATGAGAGAACAGGGTAAGAGTCAGTGAAATTGACAAGATTTTGAACCAAATACTTTAAATGGAATAAATATGCAGGTGAGTATCAAAATTATCCAAAGAAATAATTTAAAAAATAATAAAAAAAAAGAGATTGTTGAAGACCTGACAAGCTCAAGTCAGCAATCAGCATAGAAGTTGAACCTTTGTACGTGGCTGAATTGTTGCACCTTCTTCATTTAAATCAATGCTTGTTCAACAACTGATGTCACTTCAAGGGACAGAAAACATGGCTAAATAAACTTCTTGTGTAATCACACCATCTACATTCTCTTCTAGAAAATCCTCTGTCATGATAAAGATTTTGATTGTTGTGTTTTATTCTAACAGTTTCCCTGAAGTACTGGGAGTAGGATGAACATGCTATTTGAGGTCAGAACTTCATTGTGCATATTTAATATATATAAAGAAAAAAAAATCAGTTCTCCACTAGTGTTTCAATTACCCTTACACATTATTGGAATTATTGAAGTATTTTTTCTTCAATAAATACAGCATAAACATAAGAAAACCACATCACTACTGAAAATGTGAACTAGAAAATTTCTTTCAAGAGTTATTGGAAATATATCATAGAAATGGTCATAATAACAAACAATCATTTCTGTTTAGGTTCAGGAACAGGACTGACAGATATTTCATAGAAGGGATCATTTTCTGTAAAGTATTTCATTTATTCTTGTTTGCAAATGAGAGGCATAAACAATGATAACTTCTAGATCATTCATTCTAAACAGAGTTAAAACAAAAATGCCCTTATTTTGCATGGAAGGGGCTCTAAATCTGTTAGAAAATTGTTGATCCAGATCAAAGTATGACCGCTGGAAGACAGCCAAAGTTTTGGTGCAATGTACTGTTCAGCAAGAGATAGTAGCATGGTTCAAATGTGCAAAAAAGGAAAGTTTTACCATCTCCTTTTCTCTCTCTAAATTAGGTAATTGCATGGGGATAGGATGCTGCTATAAAATTTCTCTTCTGTCATAAACAATCCTTAAAGAACTCAAATTAGGACTCAATTAGTCCTACCGGGCAGCTAAATAAGTGCCTGTTTGTGCATGGTGCTGGGCTGCTCACTTTGCAGTGGTTTCACTAAGACAGCTCAGCACCTTGTAAGACTCAACATTTTACAGGATCAGTCTCTCAGTGCTTAAAACTAATCTTTGCAAGCACTTCTTACAACATTTCTTAGGGTGACAATGTGGTAAAAAATTACAGCCAGAAGTTATGTATTTTGCATATGATTCTGGGGAACTACTGGGGAGCTACACAATTTATTATCAGAAAAGAAAAAGAAAAAAAGAGGGTAAAAAAAAGCTTACGAAATATTTTTGGCAGCTTCTTCAAACTGTTTTAGAAGAATGCAGGGAAAGGTTAAATGCCTTAAAATGGGTATTTTTGACATTTGCCCTTTTATCTCACTGAAATTCTACCAACAGCTTTTTCATGTTTTTAACCTCTTGTGTCAACCGTGCAATGGGAAGAAAAAAAAAACCCTGCAACGAACTCAAGATATGGCAAAGCCGTAGCCATGAGAGCAGCTGCTTTTTGAGGGGGTGTGTAGGTTTGCAGTCCTTTGGAGTGGGGAAAAAAACAGTGTTCCTCCATTGTTTTCAGCTACAAGCTGGATATGGTACTCAGTGTTTTTTTTAAGTGTGATTTCAGCAAGGTCTGTGTTCTGTCTGCGGTGATGTATCTCAGCGCAAACAGCTCACTGTTAGCCATTATGTACCTATTAGCACTGATTACTTTCTGATAGCTCCTCACCAGTTGGTTTCACTCACTTTGACAGATTTGGTGCTTTGTTTAACCTTTAAACTGGTGGGGCAATAACATTGCTGACAGAATTGGAGAAATAATTAAGGAAAACTTAGCCAAGGCATAAGAAAACAACGGTAACAAGGCAGGTCTTTCTGTTAGTTTTGAGAAGTTGTCAGAGAGTTGACACACAGGAAAAGGATGGAGCATCCTCCACAATGGTGATAGCATGGTATGGCATAATTATGTTCATTTCCAGCTTAATCTGTAGGAATGCAGTTTAAAGAGATTATTCGTGCTTTCCTAATGTTATTTTTTTGTCTCTTAAAGTATGTAGTGTCTAGGACAGGAAATAATTTATTTCTGTGTTTGTTACAGAATGTGTAACAGCAATGAGAATATTAATAGTTTAGAGAGAGCATTTCTGGGTTGATTTATAAAGGAAAAAGAAAAAATCAACATTTTAAAGTATTGTCTCTACAGCAGTTACAAGAAATAACATCAACCTAACATCACAGGTTTTATCTTCTAATGTTACAAACTAACTGGAAGATTACCATATATGAAAGAGAGCAGATTATAAAAATAATGTACTCTTCCACAAAACTCTCCACCCTCCCAACTTATTTACTGTCATTTGACAGTCTTTTGGATGAAACGCCTTTGGAAGAATTTTTTTCCATCCTCCTGAGTCTTTACAGGGAACCAAAGTGTAAAGTCCTGAGCAGGAATTAATTGAAGTTGGATCTATGAGGTTATTAATACCTAGACCACACACGAAAAACATCTCCCAGACCGCCTCAGTTAGGAGTTTGTTTTATTATTGCAAATATGTACCAGCCTCAGTTTGTATCATTGCACCAAACTGCAAACGGCAGCCGTTGCACAGTTGCGTCCTGAGGAGCTGCAAGGGTAAAAGCCTTAGATAGGAACATGAGCTAGGGGGAAGCTGCAACCTGAAGTGGCCAGCTTTCACGTTGCTGCCTAACCATCTTGCTTCAGTTTACTGACACTCAGAACAGCACCCTGACAGCACTGGGAGAGATCTGAAAGATTTGCTTTGCTGGGCCAGAACAATTCTTTTGGTCCTTCTGGGATGCAACATCCTCAAAAAGGGCTTGTTCCTTGGGTGGTCCTCGCCTGCCACTAAGCCGTGCTCTCTCTCTGCAGTCCTATAAATAGACCAGCAGGACTCCCGACATGGCTCAGAGATTGGTGTAGACAGTTATCACACTGCCCACCTCTATCAGACTTTTCACAAGTTTGGTGCTTTCCTCTTTTCATTAAAGTTAGGAATTTTCTTTTTGTTTCAAGGAGTATTTAGCATAGCCACTGGAGAAAAAAAAATATTTTTGCATGGGAAAATAATGGCTATTAACCCATGTAAATGCAGTGGGCATTCACAGCAAGTGTTACACACCTTCAGCTACTTCAAAGAGTTTTCACATTGCCACTCTTCTCTTTTATTGAGAGCGATTCAACCTGTTTCGGAAGAAAGATAGTGCTCCCTTTTATGATCAGCATATGTTCAGGTTTATGATCAACATAATTTTCACAAAGCCCAGTGAAGAGGTAGTCCTGAAAGGCTGGTATTCTACACCTATTACAGCTTGTGAAATCCAGGCCTTTGTAGCCTGTGCAGGGCAGGCAACATAAAGCAGAAGCCTATCAGGAAATCCGAGGGTTTATCTATATATCTATCTGCATGCAGATTGAAATCTAAATAATATTCTAAAATATTAGCCAAAATATTCTATGTGATCATTAATAGTTGAAGAATTTGTAAGTCATTAAAATATAATGCATTCATTATTGTCCTTGGGTTGACTAAAGCACTTCAGGTTGTGTATGCCTTTCTTGGTTTTCTTGCACTTTCTATGGCCATGATAATAACTAAAATAGACTACTTACCCTTTTTGTCAAATGTAAGATACTGACGTCAAGGAAGTAGTGCAGTTGTATCTTAATTAAGTGTGGTAACCAGTCTAATTTAGTGTCCTTTCATCAGTCATTTATCATCTTTTTTTTTTTTTTTTTTTTTTTTTTTGCTGCTCATAGTATTATGCTAATTGCCAACTGTAATAATGCTCCTAAACTACACAACTCAACTGTATAAATGTTTCCTGTGAAAAGAGTTGAGCATTTCTCACAGCTCATTTCAAAAATTCCACAACAAAACATACTCAGCCCAGAGCATGGGTCACAACATCTAAAATAATGTGAATTTGTCTGTGTCCAGGTACACTTAACACATCTTTTGGGTTCTGCACTTTGACAGCTTCAGTGATGAGAAAGGTCTAGAGGAGGGAGTTATTAAAGATAAGACACACCCATTGTCAAAATGGAGGTAAAGCCTGAGCTCCCCTGCCATTCTTTTACCACATGTGATTTTTTTAAGGCTATCTGGAAACTGGAAAAGCTTTTGGCATCACATTTTTCACCCCTGTGCATTAAAGTCCCTTGACAAATAGGACATCATGTAAAGGAAACGAGAATGATGTTTCCCTACTACAGTATGCGAATTTGAAATCATCTTTATCTCATTGCAAAGTGTACAACATGCTTGACACCTCAAGAGGGTGTGCTTATAATGAGGGTAGGGATAAAGATATCAAGAACTGTGTTAATTAGGGGATTACAGAGCAGTTCTTGCAACAAAAAGCAGGAATATGCAGAAACCATATATAGGACTGTATTAAAGAAAACCTTATTATTAAAGATGCAGGTAGATGCATTGCTTGTGGTGAAAAATAGTATTTATTTTGCTAGAGCAGATCAGCAGGATTGCAGGAATAAATGGAATTGTGTTATATGTAAACTGAAATCTCCTCTAACTGCAAGGGTAGAACACTTATACATGAATTCATAAACCCCAGACCAAATGGATTGGTTAGAGATCAGCAGCCACATGAATTTCTCAGTAAATGTCTCTCACCCCATTGCCACTTTTTTCAGTACTCCATATGCTAGATTGCAAACTACAGATTTAGCCCTTTTGCCCAAAGGCATCCGAACCTGTGAAAAGCCTAGCTGAAGCACTGTCTATTGTTCATTGACAACTTGTCAATTTACTTCCAGGCAAAATAACTCATAAACATGATAAGTAAGGCAGATAAAACAAGAATTCTTTCACACTTTGCAACTTTACTGCAAAAATGCCTTATTTTTCATAAATGTGTGAAATCTCCCCTCAGAATTGTGACTGTGCATTGAACTTTAAAACTGTGTGGAAACCGTGCATGCATCTCACGATTCCTGTCTATAATAAGATGAATGTTAAATATTAAAGATGCATTAAAAGTGTTAAAATATAAGATATTCAAAGGTTCAACAACATTCTCATATCACTAGCTGTTTTTCCCGAGTTAATAAAAGTTCATTTTAGGAAAAATCTCCAAAAGGCAAATGTTTGAATACCAGTCTCTAAGCTGACATTCGTACATTCCTTTAATGGTTATTATATAAATCTTTCAATTTCTGGAACCATATAAAACTCTTTTACTTCATAGAGAGTGGCAAAGAGCATTAAATAGAAATCAATGACTTGCCAATTTAAAATATGTTCATACAGTTTGCTTTCCCTGTGTTCAATAATGATGACGGCACTTTTCACAAAGAATACTTAAATGATTAATTTTTTATGCATTGCCATACAGACAATTTCGCAAGCATACACTCAGCATTTAGCTGACTGCACGTTCGTGCACACAGATTAGTTACTTGCAAGGAGAATTTTAGAACAAGTTGCCAAAAAACAGCAACAGAAATGATGTTATTGCACATGCCATTAGGCTGAGACCATGTTTATAACGCTAAAAACATTACTTTCTTCCCCCCACAAAGACTGCTGACGGTCCCCTCTTCTCCCTTTGTTCTGCTCCTCTGTTTCCCAACAAGCTCTACACTTGTAAGCCCTGGGGAGCAGAGACTGTCTTCTTCACCTGTGGGCAGAGAACCTGTAGTACACCGTGCATCTGACCTACCTCCCGTGGGTGCTGCCACAACTCGTGCAACAAGTGCTGTAAAACTCCGTGATTAAATACAGGAAATTGCGTTGCTGACTGCGTAGAGGGCTGCTGGTTGCTGTTGGCCTGGGGAAAAAGTGTTCTCGTGGCTGAGGGCATGTCTGGCTCAGGTAATCCAAAGGCTGTGGTGCTCCTAGCTAATTAGCTGGGCTGCAAAACGGAGCAGCTGGGAGGTTGTTGCTTTCTGCGTTGTTTCTACAGATGCCACTGCATTGAGCAGTCTCCGAAAAAGGGGTCAGAAAACATTTTCTACTGAATTTCTGCCTTTGAGTGACCAAAGACCAAGGAAAAACACACAGTGTTGCTTTTTTATTTATTTTGTTGTTTTCCATTTGTACTATTTCACCTGTGACCATGAAATATCTCAAGCATTAAACTTTTATTTCAAGTAAGGAATTGGAGTTACCAAACATTAAAAATGCAAACAAATATTAGTGAAACATTTTCTCTTAACCCAGTCATAAAAAAGATTCCAACTTTAAAAACAGTATTTGCATTATGCATATCTTATTAATATTAGATGATTCTTTGCCACTTATAATTAGAAGAAAAAAAGGAAAACAGAATTATGAATACATCATCATCTATTGATTCATTACTGAAATTCACTTTCTGTTTACACATGCTTTCAGGTTTTTATTACACATTAATTTTAACCAATTACAACTATAATTATAATTTACACAGCATAGTTAATCCTTTGTTTTCAGTTTTATCTTTGGGTAGTATAAATCATTTGCCATTGTTTTTCAAAGTACTTCATTTCACTACTGTAGGAATAATGGAAGAGCGATTTTTGGAAGCTGTGCTTCTAATAACTGTGATATATAGTATGTATAAAATTGTGGAGTGATTTAAAGTTTAATGTTCTCTAATGTACAAACACCCACACATATTACGTTCCTGCATATATGCATTCACAAACACACCTGAATTATATAGTCATAATACTCATCACTTCCATATAAAAAAGCACACAAGGTACTTTAAAATATATATATATATATTGTTAAGAAGCAGGAATTGCTACACATCACATACCAGACACAATTCCACAGCACTATGAAAAATGAAAAACCCTCTAAGAATGAGTATCCCTGCTTGTTGCTGCTAGCAGAACTACCAAACACCTTAGCACATTCAGGACCATCTTACTGAACAACCTTTTCTTCACATAGCCTTTTACCAGGTTATTTTTTCCCCACTTCTAGTAATAATTATTTAAAGGATGTGAGCACTTAGGGCTGGAGTATACTTTAGCACATTTTATTTACTCAATGGCAAACAAAGTACTAAATGTGATTTTTAATTAGTATGGATCAGAGTTAAAACAATAGTTCATAAAAAAGCATTGAACTACATACTGGTGACACTTACTGATCATTGGTCATCCCTCTAATAGGGACATAGTAAGTTAAATATTGTCAATTCATAGATTTCACTGACAGTCCTTGAGATAGCATTCTGCATGGAGCTGAGCTTGCCACTCATTGAAAACAATTTCACCAACAGGAACATCTTTATTAAACTATTTACATGTGATCATGAGTAAAAATTATTTTATTAATAAAAGATTTTATTCTTTTTACCATCCCTCTCCACAAGTGATTAAAATGCATTGCCATGGATGAATTGTGAATGAAAGAGTACAATATGTCTGTGAAAAATAGGAGGCAGATAGACTTATTTCAGAAGCAAGGAAAAAATCAGTAACTAACTGCTAAAAGAATCACTGATTTGCAAGCCATTAAAGGGATTCTGATGTTGAGATATTTTCTGAATGCTTTAATACAATCTTAAATGACAGCGTGTTCTTTGAATAACAGGAAACTGCAAAATAAATGGGGAAGTTAACACTGCTCTTTTGTATACGATAAAGAGTAATATAGCTTTTAATTAAAAGTAGTTGATTTGACATTTATACTCCACCAGTTCAGAAAACAAATGCATTTACTGTGAATTAAAAGATGTAATATTGATGACGTTATTTCTTTTTCCTTTTTAGTTCTGCCTTTCAGTGTCATTCCGTAATGTTATGTTATTTGAAAACTGTTTCACTTTTTCCTGAAATATATTTCTTAATGTGATGGAACATGTGTTTTATTTCATTTATAATTTTTGATCAGTTCAGAAATAGGAATTAGACTATGTACCAATATATTCCTATGATAGTAATGGCTGTTGGATAAATTCTATTAAAAGGGAAAAAATGGGTGGAACCAAGGTATTTTTATTTTCTTCCTGGTCTGAATTCACTGGTAATACAGAGCTATGAGACCTTTCCACACATCTTTCCAGCACCAAGAAGCACTAGTGATTCCTTATAAAAAAGATGTTTTAAAAATTGGCCAAAGCTGCTGCTTTGTGAATAAGAAAGACAGAAGGTAGCTCTGGAAGACTTAGAGCACTAGTGTGAGAGGCCTGAGGTCTTCTGAAGCCTGCACATCAGTGCCACCTGTGAGATCCTCTTGGATTCTGCACACAATTCTGTAGCTTTCAGCCACATCTGAAGTGGGAGTAAAGGCAGATGAAAACATCTGAACTAATTACACTGAATTATGGTTTTGTACATTGGCCTTTAGCTTTTTTTTTTTTTTTTTTGCCTTTTTTTTTTTTCTTTAGTAAATTATTAGACTGCCCTATTATGACTTCCAGTGTGAATTATGATAGTTGACAGGTTAAACTGCATAGGCTTGATGTTCTGTAGCAAACATCAATCCAACAGGAACTATGTTTCAGAAGAAATTTGTTTTTTACAGAGTTTCAGGTAATTTTAAGAGGCAGCAACTTTCTTTTTGCTCAGGATAGGGATAACATTGTCTGGAACCCGAACCTCAGAACAAATACTTTAAACACACTCGTTCTTTTTATTTAGGTTTCATGTTGCTTCTTTGTCTTCCATTTTCTTTGTGTTCAGGCACCTCAGCAACTGTATTTAACTACTTTCACAGCCATTTGGAAGAAAAATAACTGAGGAGCACAGAGAGCAGAGACTTAAAATTTTGTTAAAATATTATTTTCTAAAAATTCACATCTATATGATGTATATCTTTGACTCCTGCAAACAAGAAGTCTAAAATCAATAGTTGCAATGAGAGTCATGTTAAAGGATTATTACTGGAAAATTTCTGCTGGCCAAATCCTAAAATTCTTACTGAGACTTGGTCTGGGAAATATTGTGGCATGATTGTTCCTGAAATGCTCTCCACTTAACTCAGTGCTAGCAAGGAGAAAAGGCAAGACACATCCCTTCCATAAAAGTGTTTGAGTAAACAGTGAAGAGAAAGGGAAGACCTGGAGTAAAGGAGCCCATTTTACCCCCGTGTTTGACTTCAAAAACATCAGATTTTGCATCAATTTCTACCCCCACCTGCCCTATGATTCTACCCCCACTGTCCTATGATTCCTAACAGGGTAGCTTAATTGAAGAGCAGTTAAATATCTTCTAAAGACCCCAATATACTAGCCCCTTGTTAAAGTTTAGTTCAGAATGGGCGTTCTCAGAAATTCAACATGGTTAGCACTGCCTGCTAATAGGACACCAATTTGTTTGAGTCTCACAAGTCCTTCCGCACACACCCAGAACACAGGTAAACATTACATCTAGGCTATTAATTTCTTTCTTAAAATGTGCTTTATGGATGCATAGCCACCACTTCAGTAAGGAGAGAAATTTATGAACCAGGTCTATTTGGATTTAGTTTGTTATGCAATTTAACTAATCTCCCAAAAACAGTACCGCCAGAGAAAAACTGCTGGAACAAACCAGCTGTTTTTCACTCCACCTTTCTGTGCAAACTATTCCAACTGAACTGCGTTATAAGACATTTAATTTGTAGAGTCACACATTACTTTTCAATATGAAATAATGATCAGTGAGAAAAAGGAACTGGTGCTTGAAATCACAGGAGGTCCTTTATGCAATTGTCAGGTTAACAAACTCAAAGTTGTAAACACCTGCCAGGTAGTAAAGGGTACTGTGGGCCTCCCCCTTTGCCCCACTGCTCCCCAGCTAATGTTAGCCTCAGCTGGATCAGGTCAGAGCATTTCTCGTTGTGCAGAGAACTAGTAGCAAACAAAGGATCTGCTTTACAGGCTCTCTCAAGTACCAGGAGCTCCTCTTGTCTTATCTCCAGCCGGTGTAAATCTTCTGGACCCTTTGAAATCAATGAAGTTATGAGACTTTACTGCAGCTTACAATATACCTCTCTGTTTCTGATGCTATTGAGATCATGCAGTGAAGGAGCTTGAGATAACAGTGAAATGACTCTAAGCACTATTCCACATACTTGGTTCTCGTTTTGTGCTGCTCTCCCATGCATCCCTGTGAGAATCAATGTAAATAAAGCAGTTCTGATGTAATTCCATGCATTATAGGTGGATTTTACCACCATCCCCTCCTCCAGGATACCCTATCTCACATGTGTAGTAGAACTGGGAGGCTGAAAAAAAGTCCTCAGCAACTGGAGATTTGGGAATTTGACTTTAGATCCTCTGCAGTGAGGGAAATAAGTAAAAATATTGCTTTATTTAATAAATCATCAGTTTACCATTGCTCCAGATAAAACATGCAGGAATTAGCATAACACTGCTCCTACTTAATATCTCAAGGTTGCTTTGCAGCTTGGTATTTGAATCGGTGACCAAGTCTCCCTCATAATACTGTCTGTGCCTTTACTAGATTATATTTTTTGTGTTAAATTCAAAAATTATCCTCATTTCTCTCTCTCTCTCTCTCTCTCTTAATATAGAACACATCAGGTTAAAAGGGCTTAGTTGTGTTGATTAACTATCCAAATGTTTAAGCAACACAGAAATAGCTATAAGCATTCCGTCTGTGAAAGACCTTGGAGAAGTCCCACTTGCTTTATTCCCCACCCCCAAGTGGGATATCAGTGAACTATTTCATGGTCCTTGCATATCAATGCAGAGGGGCTTAGACAAATACAACACTAATGGATAATTGTGGGTCACCTTGTCAAAATATGTTAAACGCCCCCTAAGTATTTTTCTTTTTTGATTAAAAAAAAAATGACAGTAAACTGACCTTGCTGATATCATACAGCCTTTCAGGAAGCACATACTACCCATTCTGCAACCAGCTCATTGATTCATGGGTCAAAAATCCATTCCAACTAAATTATAAAAGGCACATCCTGGTGTGTTGATACAACCCACGGTAACTGTCTGACAAAGTGTAAAACAACAGTACTCCTTAGTGCATGCAGCGCGCATTTACTGACACTCATTCAGAAAGCACACGTCGAGGCCTCTGAGTGATTCGTGCACCAAGCCTGTGTGTCCCTGGGTGCAGCGGATGCTAATGCATGGCAAAGTCAGGGAAAGTTCATCTTGTGACCACGGCTCCTGGACCTGGGCCAGGAACGTGCCATTTGCAGAGATGGCATTAACTGCAAGAGGGCCGTTGTGGGATTTGGATGCCTGCCCCTGTATTTATCTACTCACAATGTCATTAACACCCACATTGATCCTGAACTGCTGCCGGTTCTGAGGCTGCGCACGGGATTGCTTGTTTTCTGGTGTCACAAATCACGAAAAAGAGAAAATCGTTCTGATAAAGATAACAGCACAGCGGCTTAGGATTGTTATAAATGAGCCATAGGAGCCCTCCATACCTGCTAGTAATGCACTGTAATGGTTTTGGTTAGCTATTATTTAGAAGCATTACCTTTGCTTTGGTTGGTAAAATTAGTATTAGGAGAACTGTAGAATGATTTGCACTGGTAATGTCACAGTGCATCTGTCATTATCTTTCTAATCTTGGTATAGCGCCTAAGAAAATACTGTAGGTTAAAACTGGCAACAAGGACAAAACATAATTAATTAGTTAAGTTTGGTCTTCATCATGAGGCTTGTTTTGAAAGGGTAAGCAAACCGCACTAAATGGCACCATATTTATTTTACTTTCTTATGTATCACATGACTTGAGTCTTCTGTATAATGCCACTAATTGTGTATACAGATAGGTGCATAAATAAATACATAGGTAGATAGCTGTGTATATGCATACATGTGTGTGTATAAAAATACATATGCTGTATATGTGCTTTTATATTTGTACACAAGCATGGATGAAATATTTACAAACAAATGATTATTCTATAGTCATAATTACATTAAACACCAAGAAATATCGCCAGACTTACCCGTTTTGTGGCTGCACCACACCAAGTCAGAGCACCTAAAGGAGTACCTGGTAAAACAGTTGCTGCAGCTGCTATATAGACTTTCTAGTCTATATTGTGACAGAAGAGCAGAGTAAAATGACTTGAGGAGGACCACACAGTGAATCAGTAGGAGGGAAACAAAACCGTGTTGAGCATGCTCCCAGACCAGTGCTACACCTCGCACTTTTTCTGTCAAGAAAGGAACAGTTGGTGAGTGCGGGGTGGCTTATGAGTGGCTGTGGGTGTTCGCCCTCACTTTCCTGCACCAGCTTCAAACACTGGGAAATGCTTGCCTATGAAAGCTTTATGAGTAATAGTTAAACAGTCAATTGAGGCTTCAAAGAACCTGAGCCATGGGTAATAGTAGGTACTAAAAAGCTTAAATATTAGTACATGGAACATTATCCCTTCAAAATACTTTCTGTGTAAGGAACGGATGGAGGCCATGAGATGATTGTTTACAGCTTTGACGAAATTCCTGAAAGCAGTTAAAATCCTGCCTCAAGGCTAACGTTGGCCATGGGTCTCCTCAGAGGTGACACAGCTCCCCGAGCAGTCCCGAGCAGTCCTCAGAGACAAGCACTGCTATCCATCACCAGTACGGGGATCCTGGGTAGGAAGCAAGGGAAGGCAGCAGTGTGAAGCAGTCCCTTTACATGGGCCTGAAGGTCAGCAGTTCCAAAACATGCAGCTTCCGAGCACTGAAGAAAATACTCCCACAGACTGGCTCAGTTTCACTCCAAGTCTGATATTTTCCTTCCTTGTTTAGTCTTCTTGAAATATTCTTGCTAGTACAAGGGGTAGCTTTGACCCGGGTAATGATTTCTGTTTAGTTTTTATCCAAGTGAAACAATGTTTTGATGACATTCTGTATTTTATACTTATTGCTAAGGCTTAATGTCTGTGAACACTTCTCAAAATAAAGGAAAACAAGGGGGGGAGTGGGTGTTACACCGTATCTCTGAGCAACATTTCATCGCAAATTGCCATCTACAAGCACTGATCTCTCTAGAGTCTTCATGAGCTCAGCAAATGCATTTAACTTCCTCTAAGGATCTGCTCATGGAATGATTTTTAAGTAACAAGATCTCAGGCAATTCAAAGTGATCAGGCACTGAGTCTGCTGAATGTTCTGAAAGTACAAACAGGCTACTGAATGAAGATGAAAATTTGTAAAAAAAATGCAAAAGAAAAAGAAAAAAAAAAAAAAGGACAAGCTTTAATGTTGTCCTCCCAGTGGTATCTAGAAGATCCTGTTTAAGTACACTGAAATCCATGCTCATCTTCTGCTTACATAAGTGAAGTGTTTGACACTTTGAGGTTAAATGCTTCCTTCCTCACAGATGAAATGGAAGTTCTCTTATCCTTCAGTTATCATAATGTCTATGCCAGCAGTAGCAATGCTCGCAGTGGTCACTGCTCCCATGTTTCATACCAAAGAAAACAAATTTTTGGTTGGATATTTCCAAATGGACCTTTATCAGGAGGCTATAGTTCATGGATATTTAACTAGTGAAAAGAATAGGATTTGAGCCTCTTCTGCCTATTTTATATATGCCACGGGGAGTAAGAAGTGTCCTTTCAAACATCCTGGTTTCATACACTGTCTGTGAATCAGTTTGTGGATCTCTCTGCTTTATCAGTGCCATACTGATCTTCCATTTGCAGTTTTTCTGACTTGCCTGTGGACTGTCAAGCTGGTCTATTCTCTTCTGTCTGGCACATAGCAGGAGAGTGTAAAATCCAACACCAATGTGCAAAATGCTCGTATAGAGAGGCTTTCCCTTAACCCCACAGTTTTCAAGGTCCCCGAGGGTACAGAACCTTAAGAAAACATCACAAGAAGGGGTGCAAAAACACTGTCTAAAATATAAAGTGTGAGCTGTAACTATATCTTACAATGCATAGTCTTATGTTACTCATAGGATTATTATATACGAAAAATGTTTGTAATTGTTGCAAGGGAGATCTATTCCTTTTTTTTTCTTTTTTTTTTCTTTCTTTTTTTTTTTTTTTTACTGAAAGAAGACAAGGTGATTGTCTGTCTTACTCAATATGCATCAATAAAGAAATGTTGAATCCTTTATCCCTTTATGAAATGAGAGAAAACCACATCAACTGAGTAAGGCTTCAAATAAATGTCTTTGATAGGTTATTCACAAATGTTCAGGCTCTAGTTAGTCTAGTATTCTGGCTGTTTCTTGCCTACAGCACTGAATGCACAGCTAGAGGGGTTCACAAACAATTTAAAGACATACTAACCTATTCACACACAGAAGGACATGAAAAAGCCCCTTTGTGTTCAGGACGACTGGTTCCCTACCATTGAAAAAGGGCTTTGTTGAGCATGTGACAAATGATAGACTCTGGATAGCTGATTATGTGAAGTCTCACTCCACTCAAATAGACACGGTACTGGAAAGGCAGTGAAATACAGCTGCTCACTGTGTCATATTTGCATAGCATCATGTTGCAAACATCTTGTGTGATCTCCACTGTAAGCTCTCACTGCTCTGATGAGCAGAAGCTTTCATCTGTGGGGTCTGTCTTTCTCAAAGGCTTGGAAGATGTCAGAGATAGCTAAAAAATCACACAGTGGGATCTCATCTTTTACCATGAAGGTCTACGTTACAGCGGAATGGTGTACGGTTGCATTCAGAGAAGAAGAATCATGCATACATTTAGACAACATGCCATATTAAAAATGTTAGTTGTTGTCCTTTCACAGGCATCAGTCTTCTGGTCCAAAGAAACGTGTCAAGTTTTTCAAGGGTTGCACTAGTACACGTCTGTGCTTACCTTTCACTGTGGTATTAATCAGAAAGAGGAACAAGTGGACTGTAGTAGACTAGGAAGAGAATCTTAAAAAATCATTAAGAGGAAAAGTGCCCTGAAGGTTTTATTATTATTATTATTATTAAGAGGAGGAGGAGAAGTAGAAGAAGTATTTGTTATTCATCTCTTTCAAATTTGCAGTTATATATAGCCTTTGTTTAGTATGTCTGGAAAAGCAGTCAGTCACAAGTGTGACTCAGACAAAACTCTGGAAGACCTCACAGTTCACCTTGAATCTCCCATGGATTTCAATGTGATAAATGGAACTTCAGTCACAGTTAGTAGCCACTCTTCAATGCATAGTCTTCCTTGGTTTCAGCCTGATACCAGTAAGCCTGTCAGCTGTGAGCAGCCATTTCGGTGCTATTCCTGCTGCAGCTCTACCAATAGGATTTGCCTGTTTTTCCTTTTGATATTTGGAAAATAACATCCATAAGAACTTGCTTTTTACTCTACCATTTATTCTACCATTTACTCTTCCCTTGTATGTATTCATACCTCTGATATGAATGCATGGTAGTATGAGCTCCTACAGGATTTTCTTTGCTATTTCAAACTCTTCTATTCTACCGGTGACTTTGGATGACTCTATAGATAGTATATATTCTGTTCACATTCCTTAAGTCTGAAAAGTGTACCAAGAAATTTCATTATAACATCCTTTCTTGGGATATTTCTGTTATTTTCCAGGTTTGATTGTCACATGCATGGAGATTCCCCGTCTTCTCTATTGTTACTTCTGCCTGGTAGTTATATCAGGGACCATAATGTTCAAATGTAGGGAAAGCCTAGCAAAAGTGCATGCAACTTTTTAGAATCTCAGAAAATTTGTAGCATAGCTTTTCATCAGAAACTATTTGTGATACTCATATGCATGAGCTCTTAGGAAAAAAAATGGCAGATCCCTTTAAATTCGTCAACTGACATTGTGTAGAATCAACAAATATCAACAGGTCATTCTGTGGCAGGGAAATGGCTAGTATCCTTATGGACAAGAAGGGATATAAATAGGTCTAAATTTCTTAGAATCAGGACAAACCAGTAATGGAGGACATGCATCAGCAGTGTTAGAGGGCAAAAGACAATTTACAGGGACTAATCGTATCTCCAAAGTATATCATATGACTATTGAATCATGAATAGACCATAATATATCTCTGAAGAATGTCACCTATCACAGATTAAGCACAGAGTGTATTTCACCAGTGTGCACATTGACTTGGTCACAAAACTTGTTTTTCTAGGCATGCTGTGCAGAAAATTTCTGATTTTGCTTAAAAGAATGAAAAGGGATATAAGCAGAAGTGATGGCAGCACTACGGAAACAAAATATGTCAGGTGAGATAAATACAAAAAGGTTAAGATTCTTCAGCCATGGGGAAGTTACTGAAAAGGTTAATATTTAGCAACAGTTACCCCATAGGCTGTGTGATAACACTTATTTCCTATTCTAAAAAGCTATAAAGTTCACAAAAGTACCATTAATTTTAATGTGGGCTATTCACATGCATCAAGGAATGCTAGTTGTTAAGCAGGAACTGAAAACATGCTTGTTTGGCAATGTTTTCAATTATTAATGTATTTAACTAGGTGCTGTGATAGTTTTTGTGTTAATATTTTATCAATGGTGTTATAATTTTATATGGGCCCAAGGTTTGCAAACAGTTATGAGGTGTATTTTTACCTTATATTTAGGCCAGTGTCTGCTACAATGAGTTGAAATCATACCTTGATATGGATATAACTCCACAGATTTCAGTAAAATGACTCTCGAGATCTAGATAGCAGAATCAAATTCAAAATATATATTAAAAAAGCTGTCCAGCTGTTGTGTCTGTGTGTTTTTAATTTTTCACTTTCATTTCTGTTTTCATGTAAAACAAACATTTTGTTTGACAGGAATCTTTTAATTCATGGTATGTAATCTTTTTTTGAAAAATGTGCTGTTCATTAGATACTCCAAAAAATGCATACGATTTTTCAACCTTTTAAAGTTATAAAGAAAAAGAAACAAGGATAAGCTCAAAGGAAACCATGTCTTGATTTTCTGTGGCTCAATCCCATAGCCCAATTGCATATGATCACTATTTTCTGAGACACTGTTCTCAGCTGTGAGTGATAATGTCTGGTAACTCACTGAGGTGAAACATTGCCTTATTCAGAAAAATAATTTGGGCCACTGCTGTAGAAAATGAATGCTACATTCTTTACACGGAAAAAGAGCATGGGATATGATTTCCTATATAAGGAATGCTCTTCTGCAATACATCAAATCTCTTTTCTCCTGTGTGTGCAAATGCACTCTCCTTTGTTACATTATAAGAGGGTGCATAACTCCAAAAGAAATGGAGTTAGATGAAAAAGAGCCATTCCAAACTCTACTGATTAAAATAAATGTGCTCGTAAAAGAGACAGGAGAGTAAATTACTGCATCCCCAGAACAGCAGTAACTTATACACCAACAAGTTATTTTCAAGTTTGCCAGAGGAAATAATCTGCTATCAACAAGGGGTAATTGCCTGAGCAAACTAGTCTTTACATCTCACACATGCTGTCACCTTGTGTAAGAAAGAAATACACCACATATCAATTCAGGAAAAAAAAAAAAAAGAAGAAGAAGAAAAAAAAAAGAAATTCCTTTAAAGGCTGCTTCTCTCAACTGTTTGAGAAAGAGAGCATATACACAGCTTGGAACATATCTAATCTCTACTCTTTTCTTATCACTGAAGAGTATCCGAACACACCAAAAATTCATAACCTAAGCAGCCTAGGGCAAAATTAGAAAGGATCCATTTTAGATTGGAACAGAAATTTTAATCTGAGATTTACTTGTGGCTGTCACAGGTGAAAGCAGGTTAGCGACAAAACCCTTCAGGAATAAATGAAGCAGCTATTAAGTAAAAAAAAAAAAAAAAAAAAAAAAATTAAAAATCTTCTGATTTTTAAACCAATATGGACTGCTTAAAGAGGCAGATTCATTTGGTGAATGTTCACAAACACACAATTCCTTTTGTGTCCATGTTGCACAAATATTCATTTCATTAAAATTCTCCTGACCCCAGGGTTCACAGAAAAAGGACTTTTCAGCATTTGCACAGATGAATTTTGGTCAAAAAAAGGTGCAAGATTTGCCTGTACATAAGTAGTTAAAGAGCATTGTGCCATGTAAAGCATACTGCAAGATGACTTCAACAAATATAAGTAAAACAAACAGAAGAAGATTTTCTTATTCATGAGAATATCAACCTTTTCTTTAAGATCTTATACTAAAAATACAGCAACTATTCAAAACAAACAAAAAAATGATTACCAATCTATTAATCTCTGAAAAGACAGAGGAGCTAGTTTTCATAGTTAGAGGTTTTTTTTTTTTTTTTTTTTTTTTTTTTTAAACATGGAATAATCTCATTCTTACCCCACTGTTTCTCTTGGAGTTATTTAACCTTAACTTAAATATTAAACAATATTTTATTATCCAGAAAAACACTTTTCCCTCTGTTCCTCCTCATCAGAGGAAACTATCACTGACTTAATTTCTTCCGCTCTGTCTCTTTGACTTTTATTTAATTAAATTAGCTCTTTTATGCTGCCTTTTTAGCATTACCAGCATGAGACCATGTATCTAAAAACTAGTAGGAAATAATAATAATATATATATATTTATTTATTTTTTTTTTTTAAAAAAAAAAAGCTTAAGTGTTCTGGGATGGTCTTGTTTTGGAACCTGGTAGGACTGCTGGATCAAGACAGTAAGCAATGCAAAAATAAAGTCAGAACTTGAATTTCCCTACATTAAATATTACGGGGCATATGGGAGGATTTCTGTCTTCCATCCAACCCTTATGATGCTTTTCCAACAAAGAAAAATGGAAAGGTCTTCAAAGATTTTTGGCAGCATTCTGGCAAAAGATATAACCTACTGTCAAACATAGCATGGAAGAAAAAACAGCTCAGTTGACAGAAACAATATGCTTCAATTTTTCTGTTGGTCATGATTTCGTATTCCAGTGATACTTTGAATTCCAAATTAATTGCTGTGGTTATTAAAGAAAAAAGAATCCTCCTTTAACTGTGGTAAAAGTCATGAATGAAATCTGTCATTGTAGTCAAAAATCAGTTCATCGGTGTCTCTATCTGCTTGCACATACTGAACTGTGATTGGCAATGTGAGTCGTGCCCATGAAGTTTGGTCTGAAGTTTACTTCCACTAAACCAAATGCTGCCTCATTCCCTGAAAACAGAAAAACAGGAAGAACCCTGCTGCATTTTTTTCTGCAGCTCACTGTTAATACTACGGTTACAGAAGAGCTAATACTACACACTGGCATGGCTTTATTTCTAAAGCGTTGATATCAATTGGGCAAGATCAGATGATGCAGTTACAATTCCCCCTTCAGCTACAAATTAAATAAAAATAACAAGATTTAAATAAAAGCAAATGTAGTCTAATGCAGAGTATGCAGACTGTCATTTTTCACTCAAAAAATCAAGCTTGCTCTGTTTTTGATGCCAATTCATGTGGGTTTGGTGTATTTTATCAATGATAATTCTTAATGCTGGAAATACACAACCTATAATGGATTGCTGCACACAAGAAAGAAATACATCACCAACACCTGTCCCTAGTATAGTCATAAAATGTTATAGATTTCAGAGATAAAAACATCATAATAAAATATGTTCTGTATGCAAATAATAAGACTAGTTTTTGAATAGAAACAAATATGGAAACTGTTTTCTAAAGTGGAAAACTGGAGGATTAAAATTGAATCATTGTTGCTGTCCCCCAGATGAAAGTAAACAAAGGATTACAAATATCATTCAGCTTTTATTAGTGTATGGCAGTCACAAGAAATGGAACTATTCACCCTGGAAATGAAGCTGGTGATATTTCTGAGGAGTGAAAGTCCTACTTCATTGTACAAAAATATTGATACTGAAGCCCATCTGAGTTACTACTATTCTCAGTTTGGTTTGAAGAGAGAAATGAATTGATAGACTTCCTTGCTGGTGAGGTGGTGAGATCTTCCTATCTTCACCTGTCCTTAGTAAATTAATCCCTGACCATTACAGATTATTTCACATGACTTTTCAGAATCCACACCTCATCTAACCCAAGCAAAATATTTTTCTGTGTCTGAGTACTTCCCACAGATCATTAAATAACACAAAGACATATGCTCTCGTTACCTCAGGTTGTTTAAAAATCAGTCTTAATTACTGCAGAAGGATGAATAAGTTGCAACTGCCTCATCTAGCAATAGCTTGTGTTCAGAAACCTATGCCCAATAATGGATTGGTTTCCAGTCTTGTCAGCAGCTTTCAGAATATAAAGGAAGAACTCCCACTGCAGTGGGTGTTTGAAACTCACAGAAATGTGAGAGCACAGACATATTTGCTGTGCCATATCCTCTGAGAGGGAGAAAGACTTGCAAAAACTGAAGGGATACAATGAATTACAATACCTTACACTTTAAGGAGCTTTTTCCCACATTTGTTTACACTTTACATAATTGTTTCTAGAAACGTGCATGAGATGTACCTAAATAATATTCTAACAATTATGTCTCCTTATGAAAGAGCTGTATTTCAAAACATCTGAATATGTGTTAAAGATACCATAGGAGCATTTTTAACAAGCAGGGAAGCCAGAACAAGGGATACAGATCAACCCAAACAGATGCTAGTGGGAGCCACATACCGCTTTCTTGTTTGCTGCTTGTCTCCAAACTATGGTTCAAAATATGACAGCAAGTGTTTATATACATATATATGCATGCATATATATATATTTGTTGGGACTCTATCTTGTATTCCTCTGCATCAGATCTTCAAGACATGGTCTCTTGGTTCACAGTTGAACCTCTCTGCTCTGCATGCCTGGCTGACAGTACTCTTTCCTTTGCCTGCAGCTCTGTTGGACTTCCTTTCTCAACAGCAGGGATCCCTGAGGACAGGAGCTCTGGAGGAGGTGTCTAGTTCAGGGTCCAGACCAGCAGCATCACGCACAAAGAGGTGGGAAGTACATGCTCTTGGGGCTAGTGTGAGCTGAGACTAAGAGGAGCTATTGTGTTCCCCCTCCATCTTCAGAAGGGACCTCCAGTGGGAATTTCTCTTCCTTGGTCTTTGCTGCCTACAAGTCTTGGGTTATTTGTTTATCATCTGCTTACCAGCACCAAGACCCACTGCAGTGTGTGCTGCTCTGTATGGCACTTAGAGAGGCACAATTATGTCATTCTGTACTTCTGCCCCTCTCATGTCTTTTATCGTTAGAAAAGCTGGGAACATGGCACAAAAGATAAATGAGGACGGTGCTTGATGACGTCAGTTAATCAGTCAGCTATTTTTGTGTACAGACTGACTAGTCACTAAATTGCAGGATAAAAAGTCCTCTCTCACAGAAATGTACCAATCTGACTGACACACTCCTGCTGTTGAATGCCATAGCATTTGAAAGCACTTGAGAACTATATAACTAATTTAATAGTTTCATCCTTATCAAGATTTTACTTAAAAAATTACAGGAAGCATCATGAAGGACCTCAAGAGAGACTGAAGTAAACATCTGGTTATAATTCTGAAAATGTGCTCCAAAACATGCATTTAAAAATTTTAGGCCAGTGCACAATACTCCAGTTTTGCACCTGGTTTAAGCAAAATTAGAGGGATGTAAATTAAAAAACTGTACAACTTTACAACTGCTATAATTATTTATCTAAGTTCTAGCCCACCTGAAAAGATTTTATCCCCAAGCTTACTCTAGTCAAAATAATGTCAGATGAGATAAAGATGGATATAACCCTATGACTTCTACAAGCCCCTATTTATAAAGTAAATCGTAAATACTTATTGCAAAAATATTACCAGTGGGAGGGGAAAAATCAATAAAAAATAAAAAAGAAAAGTGCATATTATAAAAAAGACTTCAATGAGTTGAAATACCTTCTGTTAAATGTACATATAACATACATCACATATAAAAGCTATTAATCCAATTTAACAACATTCAATGCATTTATGCTAAGAAACTGCTAAAAAGCACTAAATGGAATTTACTGAGATGAATAAAAAGCACAATTACCAACTAGACTTTGGAGATTCCAGTTAGTAAATGAGGCTGTGAAATTGCTTTGTGTTAAAAGAGTATTAATGGCTATGCTAGCACTTGACTAATATTTTATTGCACAGTCTGTTACTAAATTAGACTCTTTCCATGCCTTTCTGTAAAGTCACTTAGTTATACTTAGAATACATTTCTTTTTACAATGTTTTTAAGAGGTTGCTGTATTTTGGAAGTTCCTGATCCTGATGACTTTGCTCGAAGTTGAATTTACCTATGCTACCTGTTCCTTGTGGAGATGTTGGTAACAAAACAACGCTGAAGCTGAAGTCTTGCTTCTCTTTTGGCAAGTGGTGGAGGCATCAGCTAACCCAAAGAAAATCACATGAGGTACATCACTTACAATAACATAACAAAGTGTTTTGGTGTATCAGCAATGAGAAGTGGTGTGAATTGAGAATCAAATTTGAGCTTGGGAAACTGTGACGCGTAAATTTTCTTCCCTGATTTTGGCTTCTTTCCAAAGCTGAGACTGCAAAGATGCTGTTTAACAGGTCTTCTGTGACTAGTTGTGTGAAGGCAAAGAATCATTTCCTGTTCTGAATACTACTTGTGCTCCATGTTTCAGCTTCGACACACATTCACCTGGTCTCTTGCAGATTTCAAATTTCATAGGAACAAAAAATATGAAGAAAGCAACCTTTATTAGCTGTCCATAAGTGACAATGTGCTGGCACTTCTATTTGGAAAATATCAGAAATTAGGAGTATATGATGGTAGAAACATAAAAATTATCATTTTTTTAAAAAATAATCATAATCATAATTGTAATTGTGGATGAATGCAGTATAACTTGCTTCAACGTTTTCCTTCACTCATCATAATCTTCTAAAGTATTGCATACATATATGAGCAAATCTCTTGAAGATATAGATACCAAAAAAGTACTAATATGCTCCAAATTGCTCAAGTATTTTAGTTAGACAATGTGAAATTATACATACACAATCTCTTCATCTGTGTATTTAAATAATTTACAGGTAAAGTTCTTATAACATTGGAGAGCAATGGATATCCTTAGTAAAAATGATCAATGAGAAAAAAACAAATGCCCTCTGAATGAGGTTTATAATGTTTTATGAAGTTATATTTCAGTACAATTCAAAAGATGCAGCCCTTCTGCTTTCCGGACACAGCAAACCTGTTCCATAACAGGATGGGGTCTCAATATTAGATTTTTATGTGTCCACACAAAGGCCAGAAATTCAAATTAGCCATGTTAAAAACTAACTAATTTACTAATTCTCTTCTCAATTAAACTTGACCTGATGTAGTAACATTCCATGGAGCATACATTCTTCCTTGGTAAGGATGATTTGCAGACCACAGCAAGAAGAGCAACAAGCAGAACTTAAAAACCAGCTGTGGGCAACATTAGCCACATGACAGCCTCTAAACAGGACTTGGAAAAAA
Source organism: Oxyura jamaicensis (assembly GCF_011077185.1). Taxonomy (NCBI): domain Eukaryota; kingdom Metazoa; phylum Chordata; class Aves; order Anseriformes; family Anatidae; genus Oxyura; species Oxyura jamaicensis. The sequence continues at coordinate 80,454,127 of NC_048926.1, read as the reverse complement.
AACAACAACAAAAAAAACCACCATAATGTGCTGCATCATTATTGCTAACAGAAGCATAGCTCTTCTGTAGGAGCGGTAACATTTGTCTCAACTGGGGAAACACAGCAGGAGGCTCACAGACTGATCTTCCAGCATGCTGGAGAATGATGCCTGGTGAGCACCCAAATGTGTCTTGAAACATCAGAAGGGCTGGTACTCAGATCATGTGAGGCACCAGTTACAAATGTATTACCAGGTTGTACATGCTCTGAGCTGCTGTTATATGAAGCATGTCATCTGGATAGCCCAGAGGAGAAGAGCTAAATTGTGCAGACCTAGTTAGAAATGAATGAATGCGCTAATACTCGGAGCTGAGAAGGGTGAAATGCAGTAGTGAGCAGTCAGCAAGGAAATGAGCTTTGGCCTTTCCTGGGCCTCTTCTACACCATAGAATGAATCCAGATTGCCACCAATGGCCAAGCTGGTTACAGTGTGGGAGAGCTGAACCCCAAGAGAAGAGAGAGGCCAGCTGAATTGCTTGTATTTAATTTTACAAATGGTGATAAATAAACCCAGTGTTACGAGGGGAGCTGGGGCTCCAGCTTTCCACTATAGAAAGTTCTTGTGTCTATAAAACCTCTACGTCTGGAGCCAGCAGATAGACTCCCGGACGGGAGAAGTGCTCTTTTATACATCGCATGAAATCCCTTTCAGGTTCGTCTGCCACATGAATAGCTGATAATTGCCACTTCCTTTCCCTCACTCAATCTCCATGGGAAAACACAGGTGGCTGCCAACCCTGCTGCAGGCAAGCAAGACGGGCAGTGGTGGCAGCAGCTGCAGATGGCACGGCTGTCCCAGCCAGGGCACCTGTACGGACATGTGTCTGCACAGGGACACCACAGCATGCAGGTGAAAGTCAAGCCCTTACAGAACAGGCGATGTGCTGCTGACCACTGGGCACACAGCTCCATCATCCCTTTGTGCCCATGGACTGAAAATGATATTGAGCTATTTGGTCACACTTTTCGAAAAAAACTCCCCTTTCTCCAGTAAGCAGATACAGTGGCCATGCCAGAAGTCCAAATTGAGTTACAAGGGCAGCAAGACACACAGCATTTCATGCCTCACAGCTTTCATTCGCTTAACTGAACACAGTTACATTTGCAAGGCTAACACAAGGGGATTTGTAATTAATATATGTATTTCCACATATGCACATCCAGGCACATATAGATGTAAATGTTTGGATGAGCTTTGGCAACAAACAACGTCTGCTGTGCAAAGCAGTGGAAATGGGTTATTCACTTCACCAGGGCAGTTTATAAGATAGCTTAATATAGATGTACAGCAACGATTTAATATAGTTATTACAGCATGGGTACTGCATGATAGAAAAGGTGTATAGAAAGTATCTTACACAAAAGCCTAAATGGCACAGTTTCTGCTCAAGCAAAATTTCCACTAATGCTTTCAAAACCAGAGGGAGGCATTGACCCATTACTGCTTATCACTAACAGAGCTTGAAAGAACAATTGTGGGGCTCAGCCATTGTACAGCACTCTCCATCCCACCAAACCCCCTGCTGCTTCCGAGATTACATCTATTTACAGGTTAGATGGGCAATACTTTACCCACAGCCATCCTAGTGACCCACCGGGTAGGATGCAGCAGAAACTCCAGTTCAGAGGGGCAGTGATCACTCTGGATCAGCACACAGTTCCACGCCAGTGGAGGCATGTGGAGCTCAATAACTCCTCCCCCCCCGCCCCCCCCCCCCCTTTTTTTTTTTTTTTTTTCTTTACCAAAAGCAAGCCTTTGAGGTTCATCATCAGTGCCTGCTGGATGTGGCATCACTGTGCAGGGATGTTCCCTGGTCTCTTGTCAAGCACATCAGTGGGAGCCTGGGTTTCCCTCCAGGTTGTGTCAGCCAGCTGCTGGGTAGGACAGACACCGTGGTTATGAGATCTGACAAGATATCAACCCAAGGTGACTCTGCAGTGAAAACACTTGTGAGCTAGAGCTACTGCATGAGTGGCCTGTTCAGGGTGAGATCATGGCAAAATTTCAATGAAATCAATAAGACAACCTGTGGCATTATATGTATATATATGTATACATAATGAATATCTTTGGGCTTTGGCATGTTTTGTGTTTGAAGATGCTCAGTGTTTGCAGAATCCCATGAATGACAAACAACAAAAAAATCAAGGGACTAGATCCATCTGCAACTGAAAATATAACTAACTTCCTTGCAGGCAACAGTATCTTACCTGAGTAAGCTTGCTTATGGTGCAAGTCTCATGTACTGTTATGAATAAGGGTTTCTTCCCAAGCTGAGGTTGAGTATACTTGTGTGTTACAGTAAAACCTCAAAACCGCGTCCATTATGAAAATGCTGAGAGGCACTTCACCATGGCAGGCTAGGCTGTTCAAACTGTAATGCAAAGAATCCACTAAGCGTTATGCGGTAATTCTCCTACTGACAGATACAAGTCTACTATCTGTGGATTTAGAAATGAATCATTTGAATTTTGCCATTATCTCTGGAAAGGTTTCCTGCATGACTACAGTGATTATAAAGGAAGAAAAAATAAAGAGCATTCAAAACTACGAAAAGTAAGACTTGATGGCCATTAACTACTAATGGAAAAAGTTCAGCAGGGGCATGATGTAGCCAACAATTTGTATTTTAACATATTGATAATGAATCCCAGTGTAACCATTCATATAAAAGTCAGTATGCTTTCTTTTGTCCCAATGGATATTCAAATCAATAATACTGGCATTATCCATATATATTCTATATGTATACCTATGCATATATATTTCTGAATTACAAACTACTATTGCATCATTTTACTCTCATTTCAGGTTTTTAACACAGTGATGCACATCTCCATTCTTCCAATCAATTTATTCTGTTAGTGTTTTTCAGCATTCTAAATCCCTAAGCTAAGTCAATAATGTTGATTACTTACCATAAGCACTGTACACGCCATTCTAATACAGGTTATTTGCAATTTGACATCCTCATCTATATGCATTATTCCACTTGGAAAATTAAATGAAACCCTTGATTCAGAATCTGAAACACTTAGAAGTAATGATCCTGTTTACTGATTGTCTGAAGTTGTGGTTTTTAAGCACTATTAAATAGAGGAAACAAAAAGCACTATCAAGTAAAAAGGAAGCATCTAAGTTACTTTAGGAAGCATTCACAATGTATGAATAATAGACATTCATTGTATTTTTCTTTGTTTGTACCTCAGAGACACTTACCAAACACTGTTAGCTTAATGCTGTTTCAGATTTCTTACAATTCAGAACTCGAACCTAATAAATTCCATGTAAAAGAAAATGCTGTGATCAACAATATTATTTTGTCAGGATCTCTTTTCAGTATCATTTGCTTATTAGTGCATAGTGTATAACAGCTGTATTTTATTATGAAAGATGAGAATGGAATTGAAGGTGCCTAAGTCTGGTGTTAGCCATAAGCCCCAAAACTTGCTTCTGGGTCTCCACAAGCCCTAATAATCACAGGTAGTTAGAATCAGATTTCATTGCCTCTCAGCAAGATGCTTATTAAGTCATTTGTTTTGTAGCATGTTGATTGATACATAACCACAGACATTTAAAGAGCTCCGGCAGGCAGACCCCCCCCCCCCAAATCATCATGCTGTTCCAAACATTTCCAGGTTTGAGCTGAGCCAAGTCAGAACCTTTTCAGTGCACCACAGCCTCTGAAAACAGCAGTAAGGAGTAAGCGGGCAAAGCGCAAGAGAGGTGTAAGCATCCCAGGGTGAAGACAACACCAATCCAGGACTAGAGCTGGGCTGAGAACTGGTGTGGAGAGAGGGAGCATCCCACAGGGTCCATGCAGGTACGAGCTGATGCCACCTGGAGATGCCACAGCTGGCTCATGAGCCACCGGCTCAGTTCTAATTTCTGATGTGACACAAATTAGGCATTACATAGTGTGAAGGCAAGGCAGGCTGTCAGCAAAATCAAGGGTATTCTGTTGTTACGCAGTAAATGTTAGTGAATAACACTGAAACAAGAGAAAAGTGGATTTTGGAGGGCAGATGATTTGCTTTATTTATTTATTTATTTATTTTTTCTCCTTCTACTAGAATCCATTTTGAAGCCTTAGTGAATGTGGTGCTTTTAAGTGGTTCATCTCTATTCAGATGATATTATTTCAAATTCAAATTTATAAGCATAAATTTGGGGAAATTCATTTTCACATATCCACAACATTTCAAAGATTTTCTCAGCCGTTACTACACTGCAGATAGTTTACTTCCTGATCTAAACCTTTCACTTGAGGTATTAAATGTATTATTTACCACTGAAGCATCCTGAATTTAGTACTAGTACTTATTAGCATAGAATTAGAATAAATCTAAGGAAAACAATTGTGAGAATTAGAAATATGTTGCATACTAAATTCAGAAAGTGTAATGAGCAGATGCTGAAAGCTTGTTTGATGGCATATTTTTATTCTGAATTATTTTAGGGATTATCTGAGAGTTATACTGTGGATTATAAAAAAAAAAAAAAAGAGTAATTTCAGTTTAATATAGCCCAATGAACATGTGCAAGTGTTTCAGACAGGTGAAGTATACTGAGGGATGTCTTAAGCTACCACTCTAGGGACTATGAATAAAAAAAAAAGTCAGTTGCCAAGTGGAGTTGGCATTTTACTAAGTCTGGATATAATTGTACTAGAAATCTTGAGGACACTTTGAAGCAGTCTTAAGAGAGGATATTGCCTACTGGAATTCCTCCTTAGTGCAAGTTTCACTGCAATTTATTTTAGATCAAATATACTCATGACATAAGCTTATACTCTTGCTCTAGATATGTATATTCATTTCACCAACTCAAAATGTTGGGAGCTAAGTACTTCTGTGCCAGCTGACCTAGTTTTTGGGTTCATCTCTTGTAACTGGAAAAAGTCACAAAAGCCAAGCCAACTTTTTATGATAGACGTACTCAGAGCAGCTGCCCCGTTTGAGTTGACCACCCACCAGCTCATGTATTTTTGCTATTTCTACTGGACTTCAGTATTGCCTATCTGTGCTGTCTCAGCCTCCTCTGCTGCATCCAGACCCTGACCTAACAGCAGTCAACTCCAGGACCAGCACTGAGCCTTCACAGAACAACCTCCTCAGCACATGGGCACTGGGGCCTACTGCAAGATGTGGCCAGAGCACTTAGAACTCTCTCTTAATTTCTTTCCATAAAATAATGATAAATTTCTAGAGATTTATTATTATTATTATTATTATTATTATTTGGAAAAAAAATCTTGCACCTGCTATTACCTGTTCTCTTTTTTTTTTTTTTTTTTTTTTTTTTTTAGTGGTAATTAATTGTGTCCCCTTTTTATGAAGTTGCAGTTCTGTTCATCAGGTATCCCTCTTTACTCAGCCTGTTGAAAGCTCTGTCACTTAGTTATCAGCATACTTGAGCAGACTGATTTTCCTGCTCTGACCAACTATTTTGCCCCAGGAGACCCTATCTGAATCAGGTCTAATGATCCCCTGTTATTGACTGTTGATCCTCCGCTGCTGATTCTCTGACAAGTGCAATAATTTCTCCTGATGCCCCTTAAGCTTACATCACACAACATAATCAAGTTGACTCAGAAATAGGAAGTTGGAACCTGAGAAAGTACATAGGCAAACATACAACTGAAACAAACAGATCTTGCCATTTAATTATTCCGTGATCTGAGCCAGAAGCTGTTCTCTGTGATGTGAGAACAGCAAACAAAAGAAATAAATAATCCAGGTAAGATTCTTTGTCAGGCCTTGATCATGTAAAAGCTTCCATAAAAAGTTTTGAAAAGGAAAAATAGTGATACTGAGATACACACAAAACCTGTATAGAATACAACAGTTATTTACTCATGGTTGTTCTAAAACAGAACTACTTACTGGTCTGGAGGAGAGGGAGAGTTCCACAAAAATCCAGCCTGCTTAATATTTCATTAATCATCTATTCTCTTGAGAAGGATGAATATTATAGCCACTCAATATACTGGGAGACTTTTGTATACTGACCTTACAGAATGCAGAGAAAGATCCCACAAGGTGGGCAAGTGAGACTTAAGATTACTGAAGGAAAATACAAATGGCTTAAATAACCCCAAACTTTTTTTTTAATTTTTTTTTTTTTTTTTTTTTGTAGTTGACATTGTTTTGTTGTAATATCACAGAAGAAAGAACATTCACCTGGATATAACCAACAGGATTTCTAATCTCTCCACCTTCCTTCTTATATAAAGTACAAGATCTCCCACCTCATCAGTGAATGCTCTGACCACTAGGATAAAAAAAAACATGAAGTAGCTCATTCTCAAGCTATTCCACATTCATATAAACTTCTCTCAGCAACACAAAATATTTCCAACATGAACTGGTGCAGGTGCTGGAATTTCACTTCTGCACGATTATCCTGGATAATCAAAGCTGGAGAGTTATGCTCCGGCCCTCACATGCTGACATTTTTGTTACAGCTTGTAATCACAACAAATTGTCCCGTACTAAAGAGAGCCAACAAAGGACAGGAAAAGACATTCTCATATTATGATTTTTTGGTATTGAAGACAAGAACCCCCCAAATAAGATATTAAGAATTTATCATCAGACGAACGGGTGTCTGCGTTCCAAAAAAGCAAGTGTTTGTAGGTAAGCAGTCTCCACTTAAAAAACAGTATTAAGAAACAGGTTGAGAAGTCTTAAAAGTAATTGGATCTGTAGAGATTCCTGCTTGTGTTAAACACTGGCAGTGATCAACACCCTAGAAATGGTAAGGAGATAAAGAGCTGATTAAATTCTGTCTCAAGTGTGAGCTGTGCCAGGACAGTGGCACAGGCAAGGGCTCTCTCAAGCTTTCACCTCCCTGCCTATCAGTGGCATAAAGCCAGATGCCATCAGTGGCACAGGTTTGTCATATACTTAGCAGGGGCTGTCTAAGCTTTCCTGTTCATAAATTAAGTATTTTTTAAAGTACAGTATGTAACTATGCACTCCACTTATCTTTGCTTTAGAGAGATTAACACAGTGAATTATGAAGTCAAACCCTAGGCTAGAAGATGCCTATAAAGATTAAGACATTTCATTCTTTTCCAAACAATTAGCAGCGCTAGGCTGCTAAGTGGAGATCAATCGTAATTGGGGAACTGAGAGAGGGCAATAAACAAATTACTAGTGTTTTCTCTGAAGCCTGTTGGTTTACAGACTCTCTGTTATTTAATCCAGAAGCTCTGTAGATTGTAAATTATCCATTACAGTTGTCACGGGCCCCTTGAAAAGGATTTACTTTACAATAAAGGTACAAGGAAGAAAATCTGGCTAGTTGTTTCAGGTGAAGTGGAATTATTGTAGCTGATTTGTCATCATCACATTTGTGATGCCTGCTTCTAGATGACCATCTAAAGGTTTAGAGGTCTTACCTTACAGACACCAGTGTTCAGATGTTACCGGTTTAGGTGAAAGGCACCTGGTGCTCTCTCCATCTTCTAGTACCCATTGTGTTATTCTTTATAAAAAAAAAAGAACAAAAAGAGGGCCCCTGGTTAAAAGAACCATTAGCTTATTATTTTGCATATTATTAATGTCACTTTAGATCAGCTTCACAAAATTGCAGTTCAAAGGCTGTTACACGGTTTATATAATACTGCATGTACTCTTAGAAGATAGGGGATAACAGAAAGACACAGCAAACTGCCACTGCTGCAAGAGATGACAGCAGAATCACTGGTACAGGAGAGAGCAGGACACAAATTTGGTGCTGCAGTAATGGTGATACTCTGCATAGAACAACTAAGGGACACCACAAAGAATATGTTCCCAGCCAAATCTGACATCATTTCAGACAATACACCATTAGGGTAAGTTTACCAGAACAAGCAGAGTGGTACAGTGGAGCTGATGTGCAAAGCAAAGCATTTGGAGCAATTTTGCTGTAGACTAAGACTAATACAGTCCCATAAACTGAATGGAAGTTGTTGGAGCATATTTTCTTTTTTTCTTTTTTTTTTTTTTTTTTTTTTTTTTATAAAAAAATCCACCTTGTGCATTCTGAGACTGTTTTGTGATACTAACAAAAGCTCAGTGAGTGGAGATGATTCCGAGATTTGCTACAGAAAGGTGCTCTTGGCCTGGTCTGGAGTGATAAAATAAATGTTCCCTGAGAGAAAACTTTTTCCTAGTGGGACTGAGCAGTGGTAGGAAAGACAAGAGTGGTGATTTAATAAGTGAGCTTGACAAATAATGCCATACAATTGCATACAGTGTAGGGCACAGCTCAGAACAGCAATGCCCCCATAACGCTGACATCAGAGATTTGTCATCAGTGAGGTTAACACAGTGAAATAAAATAGATTTCGCATGAGCTTATTTCTCTAAGCATTCAGAAGTTGTTAAAAGCAACACGGAGTTGTCTCTATAGTGTGACATGAGTCCTGACCAATGGATTTACACATTCAGTGGAAAAGTGAGATTAGAGGCTTATTACAACACTAGACTGATGATCTCTTTTCCACAACCAAACCTGAAGCTCTATGACTCTCCTTCCTGGAGACCATGCTATGTCTTGGAAACAGTCAGGGCTGCCTTGCTCTGTGGCCACAGCCTAGACGTTAGCTGCATTAGATAATATTAACAGAACTGGACTGACCTACAATCCTGCCTGCAGAGTTCACTGCTGCCTCTGATAGGATTAACATTTTATTTTCCCCCACACAATTTAGGTACCAAGGAACAGGCATACAGTTTTTCTGCCAGGACAACTGCCCATGTGCTAGTATATTAGGATATCTGCATACTGCAATGAAGTCTGAAGTGTAGACATGCACAAAGATAGTTATTTAAATGAAAGAGACCTTATTCTTTGCCTATCCACTATCCCAGTGCAATAGCTACAAAGCAGAGGAATTAATGTTTTTCTTCTCTTCTAAATCCCCTCACTCAAAGGATGAAAGATGTTAAAGAGACTCTTTGTTTTGTTTTCAGCTCTTTTTATTTCACTTGTATATGTTGGCAGCTGATAGAGCCCCAAATCTTGTCAATCCCAGTGTGCTAGGCACAGAAGGATAAAGAACATTACAATTCCCGCTCAGAAGAGCTTAAGGAAAAAATCTAAAGGACAAGACATGGACAAGACAGCAATATCACCAGTCACACAGCTTTTGCACACAGTTCCGGAAAATAATGAGAAACCCTATAAAACCCATGATATTTAAAACCTTTTTGAGTTCATGTTTCCAGAAGTTTTTCCTACAATCACTATGACAAAAATCCTAAAAGGAAAACAAAGAAAAAAAACAAACCAAACCAAAAATAAGGACAAAAACAAACTCAGAAAAAGAAAAGAAAAAGGGAAAGAAGTAGAAAAAGAAAAAAAGAAAAAAGAGAGAAGGAGAAAGAGAAAGAGAAAAATAATAAAAAGAAAAAGAAAAAAAAAAGAAAAAGAAAAAGAAAAAGGAAAAGAAAAAAAGAAAAAGAAAAACAGATAACTTCCTTTTAGATAAGAGTAGAGATCTTGTATTAATTTTGGAATTGGATCTGTGTGGAATCTTAAAGAAAAGAGTAAATACAAAAGAGAATTTAGATTATCAAAACTAATTTAAAAATGCTTAGTCAGTTGTCTGGGTACAATACATTGACTCTACAAATGCTGCCACAACACCCAGAAAGAAGCAAACTGGGAGGAAAGAGAAACGTGATGTGTCATAAAGGCAGAAAACACAAATGTATTTACATTGCTTGTATCTTCCTGGAAGCTGCCAAATTTTTGTTGTTTGATTACCTTAAAGTGAACCAGAATTACATAGCCACAAAAAGGGCAGAGAACTAGAATATGTAGCCAGCATTCAATTTTCTGGTAGTCTGTCTTGTCCTCAGAAGATGTACAGCTGCTTGAATCATCTTCAGCTGACTCTAAAAAATATCTATTTTTCAACAACTGCTACAGAGTACGGCCTATGAAAACCTAGAAGGCAGTGATGGCAAGATATCATGCATCCAAGCAAACAAAAATGGTAAAACAAGATCCAATCCAGAGACAGAAAAATAGATCTGTGGATTTGAATTGGGGATGTCTCCTTGAGCTTAAGTCCTTGCCAGTTAGACCATACATGCTAATGGGCAAGAAAGAGTATAGAAAAAAAAATGCATTCCCAAATGTTAGTTTTGTCCAGTTTGTGCACTCTGTTTTTAATTATGGTTATATTCATGAAAAGTAGCCAGATTACAAAGATTTAGCAATATTGAACAAGTTAATGCTGTCTTTATTCCACTACCACCCCTCCTCAAAAAAAAAAAAAAAAAAAAAAAGAAAGAAAAGAAAAAAAAAAAAGAGGGACATCTGCCTATTAAATCAACCTGTCTATAATAAATAAAAACCTCATGGCAACCTTTGTTCAGTAAAATAGGAGAAGGTTGCAGAGAAAGGAAAAAATCCTGAGGCAATATTTTCACATACATTAAAAATATATATGTGGGGTGTGATATCCCATTAACAGACATCATGTGCCTCCCCTGGAGATGTTAATTCCTAATCTCTTCAGGGGAACGTGTGTGTGTACCATGTGCATGTTCATTAGTAATGTTTAATAAATTATCCATTTCTAGATGGGAGGATATATGCATTCAGAAAATCTTACCATGCTGTTCATCTTAAACTTAATGGAAAAAAATCAGTTGTGGTTGATATCTAACATATTTGCCACAACTAGATGTAGCAGCAATTGATGAACAATGAGAAGGAACATTGCTTTCAACTGAAAAGAAAGAAAGATCTAGGTTTAGTCTTCACCTCTAGTCTAATGAATCTCAAACCAAAAATTTTGAAAGGACATACTTCCAAGGAAAGAATTTAGGGCTGGGTCTGTTGGTGTGCACCTTTTGATTTTAAACTAAGTAGTGCAGAGAAGAATTAATTTGCAATTCATCGATGACAGAATTTAGTTACTATATTTTTCAGCGGGCAATTCTTCTTAAAATTAATACAAAGTAGAGAGCACACTTTTACCTTCAACAGCTGATTATTGTACATTTTTTTCCTCAATGAACATTTTAATAGGTTTTCATTGTGAGCTTTACCTTTACAGTTTTATATTTGTGACTTATGCAGAACAAATGCATGCAATTTCTCATGTGTTCTGTATATCTCACTGGGTAAAGAAATTAAAACTAATGGAAATTTAAAATGTATCAGATGAAATTCAAATCAAATATCTTTCATGTCACAAAGGATTTTTAACCCTTTAATGTGAATGTCTTACAACAAAATGACATGATCTTTGTTGCCTTACTAGTGTGTTTTAACTTTTTCCGTGAAAACTGACATGTTTTGATTCATAATTTTGTCGCAAATTGCTGCAGAATCTTGGCATTAGGAAACTGACATTTTATGCACTTATATCACTCCATGCTCCTGTCTTACTGGAAAAACACAAAGTCATCACAAATTTTTGGGAAGCTGGGGTCTGATCTAAGGGGAAACAGTTCTCACACAGTACTGATTTACTCACTCAAAACCAAGGAAAATGACGAAGTTTTAAGATCTTTCATAGCAGAACTAACTGGGTGAAGATAACAACTGTGTGATTAAAAGGACCATGAACCTTTGTAAACTCTTTTGTTGAGCTTACAAGGTTGAAATGGTGTGCTTTTTCTGTTCAGGCTATGAATCCTAAAAGACAGGATAGATGGATCATTAGGATCATTCAGATGATTTTATAAAATTCTTACGAACTACTGAATACTCACATGCATTCTCCTTCAATGTTTATAAAACTGCAGGAGCTCCTATGGCGCTCATAAAATCTACCGGACTTCCTAGGGTTTCCCAGATCCATGTGAGATCTTGAGGAACTTGTAAACTGTCAGTGAAGTCCTGCAGAGTTTATAAACTCTGACTGGACCTTAAACAAAGCCGGGGATTCCTGCATCAGTTACAAAGCCCACAAGGATTTCTGAATTGTTCTTGCCATATTAGTTCTCCACTGAGAGAAATACAACCAACCTTTCCAAACTGTAGTGCATTTTCTCACATCATGCAGAACTTGAGGACCTAAGGAATCTTAAGATTATGCAGTTGCCAGGTACATTTCTTCTTGCAGAAGATGATAAAAAGTTTTAAAAGCTTAATATTATTCTCTCTATTGCAACAGTCCAGACAAACTTAACCATAACTGTAACAACTCGGCAAAACAGCTCTTTAAAAATTTAAATCAGTGGCTGTACCTGAAACAAAACATTCTCCCCTTAAAAATAGAAATGAAGACAAAATGTCCTCAAAAGCAGCTTGGCTGAAAATTCGTCTGTGGTTGGTCAGTGATATATATATTAAAAAAAATAAAAAAAAATAAAAAAATAAAAAAGAAGCAGTGATTTATACCAGCTTCATTGGTTTTAAATGTTTTTGCATCTTTTCCTATATGAGGTCATCTAAAAATTAATAAAAAGTTTTCATGTCCTCTGTTCCGTGAAGTCCATTAAAAACGACTACATTTTTGGTTGTTTCTTTGAACCCAGGAAAGGTCAAGATTTTCCCTGACCTTTGTCCCTGCCTCTAGACAACCTGTGTATTTCAGTTGTTGGACAAAATGTGGGAGGACAGAGATAACTGTCATCACAGCATTGGGAAGTTGAGGTCTGATCTAAGGGAAAGATGTTCTCACATAACTTTTTTTTTTTCTTCCAGGACTCCTTCTGCTTCTGATGAAACTAATTACATCAGCTTCAGGTGATCTCTGGTAAATGTTAACTCCATTTCCTCTGGCTCCAGAAAAAAAAAAAATAAAAAAAATACTTTTTTAAACTATATTTTACTATTTACCAGAGTAAATATATGTATATACATATGTATAAATATATGTATAGCCAAATGTTAATTATGGTAAAAAGTCCTTCACTGAGGGTATCAGCAAGTCACAAATGGAAAGCTACATTTTTATTACTGAGGTGTGAAATATTATCTTTATTTCAAGAATAGGAAGATGAAACACAGTTGTACAAGAAGTTTTTGTCACAAATGGAAATTCAATCTAAATAAACAGTTTACATTTTCTTCAGATATTACATCATGATAAATGTCCACTCTATCTACAAATGCACCCACTTAAAGGATACATTGTTGCTTTCATCCCTCTATATCTCTGAGCTGCTGTACCTTAGAACACCATTTTAGGGGAAGGAGGGTTGTTAGTGAATTTGTTGCTGAATGCTGTGTGTGGAGAGCAGAACAGTTCTTTGTAAACATCTGCCATTGCTTCTTATGTGGATGAATGCATAATACTTCCAAGTACACAAATCACATTTTAGATTTAGATCTCATTTACATAATACATAAGAATGCAGAAAATGTCCCAGAGGGCAAGTAAACACTTTGAGCATAAAATGGAAAGAAATTTTGAGATCTGTTTCCTTGTTGGTTTCTTTAGCATGTTTTAAAACCAAAGAGATGGTTATCATAGAAAAAAAAAGTTGTTTTAAATCTATCTGCATGTTAAGGTTGTTTTGGTGAAAATAGCGTCTGGTCCCACTATTGCTCATCCTACCACAGAAACATCCCTCACACAGGTGAATTTCAGGATGTAGTTCCCAGTGACATGTGCCTGGTTATATGTATAAAAACAGCCATGTAGGTACAAATGCAATAAGATTAGTTGTCTGGAGTTTCCAGGTCTCTTGTTAAACAAGAGGACCTCAGCTCCTGCTCTGTTAGGCTGAGAACATTGTTTGATATTTGCTGAAGAAGGGTAGTTTGCATTTTTCTTGTTTTGATTTTCTTGTTGCGATTGTCTTAACATTTGCATTAAAAATACTCTTTCTGGCACTTGAGCCCACAACAGAGCTATCTAGTGGATGCAATAACTTGACAGTCTTTTCGTCAGCTGGAGAATGATGGAAACCAGAAGAAGGAACACGTTAAGATTAAATTCTCAAGCAAGTAGTGACAAACTCCTTGTCCTTGAAGCTTATATAAATAACTTTCTTGTGTTTTTTTAACCTGTTCCCCCCTCTCCCCAGCCACCCCAGCAGTGAGGCATGTCACTCTGATGGTTCACATCCATCTCCTTTTATTGATGTCCACTTTGGTATCTGCACAGGTCATCAATTTTGCTGCCTCTCCGGCAGCCGCTGGGAAGGCTGGGGCAGCGTAGCAGGACGTGGCGTGCGGGGGGAGGCTTGGCTCTCTGTCAGACTTGTGGTTCCAGTCGGATGCCGGTACCGGGGCCTCATAAATCTTGTAGGTGACCCAGGTGAACTCTGAGGCTTAGAGCTCACTGAAAACTGATCAGGCCTCTGTTTAGTTTAACAGGCCCTTTTCAGTGACAAGTGAAGGGTTCAACAAATGCACAAAACAGATATATATTAGTTGAAAAACTAATGGCTTTTAAAAGAATGTTTGACAATTGTTTAGGGCTGTCTGTAGATCCATTATACTGATAAACGACCAACTTGGTCTAAGCCAAACTGGAGATGGCCAGCAAGAAAACAACCTTGATTTTTATTATTTATTTATTTATTTTTTTTCTCCTATGCTTGCTCTCATACTCTCTGTCTATTTAGTTGGCTTCATAAGAGCCACATGTTCTGTGGTGGTCAGGAAGACTTAAAGAAGGCGTCAAAAGGTACCTGTGCAGCTTATATTTAACCTTGCAATACAACTGGAATTAAGCAACACTGCAGATGCCCTCAGTGACCTGCTATTGACCGCCTGAACTTCTAAGTTAGGGTCAGTGGGGGCCCAGAATAGGAGGTCAAAAGCTGGTCAGTGCTCTTCAGCTCCAGCATGTTGAATAGAAAGACTTTATTGCTGTGATTTATGCAATTTGCACAGACAGGTTAAGGAGACCTTAAAACATGCCACAGTGCTCACTTACACTGGGTACACCATCTACTTGGAAAATAAATTCCGATTATCTGTATGAAATCTCTTGTGGATACGCCTTGAAGTATTTTACCCTCTGTACTCTAAAGATTCATTCCCACACTCGACCCCTGAACGTGACAAGGTTAGTGTTTCCAGATTTATTTAAACAATACAAATGCACCAAATGAAGCACTTTACAAAGCTGATTAATTGCAAAGGCAGCATAACAATTGGTCATGAGTTTTTTTTTTGGGTACAGCTAAACTAGGAAAGTTAAGCTCTTGAATCAGTCACAATGGCAATTTGAACACAAAAGAGACTAATTTTTAACCAACAAACACATATAATTTTTTTGTTTCCTTGTCAGTTATTATATGTCTTCATCTATGTAGCTGAAATTCTAGAGCTGATGGGAAATTATCTGATTGATTAAACTATTAATTTATTTATTGAAATAAAAACATAGGAGCTTTTATCACTCTACAATGAAAAGCCTTTTCCTCTTTTTCTTGGCAAAGCTTAGTATGGACAAAGTTAGAGTTAGCTGCTCCTCCAAATATAGATTCAACATCTGTGCTACCTGCTGCTCAAGTTCTAGGTCTTTCTTGAGCAGAAACTGCCAGTCATGATGTGGGTTTTCTGACAGACTCCTCTCACACCACCAGACTTGTTTTCACTTGTGATCAAAGAAAGAAACTCAACCCAGGTCATTGAAGGTGAAAGGCGTTTTAAAAACCTTTTTAGTGCTACCTCTTCTTCATTGCTGTAGTTCATAATTCTTTGCTGTGTGTTGCTGTAAACCTTGTATTACTTAGATTTAATAAGTATAGTATAACAAGATATTAGTCCACATTAGGGTATTATTGCATCTGAATGTAGAATTTGCCACGTTCTTCTGAAAAAAAATCATTTCTGTAAATGTCTAGCTCCTCACTTTCACAGATATTTTAAGGATACAGTTTTTATAAGCATACTCAATGTCCTAAATTATATTTACATGAAACACAAAAATTCCTGAGCATGAACTGTTTGAATCTGTCAGTAAATGCACCATTATTAATAAATATATTTATAACCAGCTATAGAGCAGAGCAGCCCCGGTGGTTAAATAATATTTTTTTTTTGTAAAATTATATATACATATTATTTAAAGTGATAGACTAGTCTGTCATAAGCATAATGCATAGATTTAAGGCTGCCAAAATATGTATTTATTTGAAAGCTTGGAACAGATCCAAAAGGCACTTCTCAAGTCAATAACACACATCACAACCACCAATAGAAATATCATTCTCTTCTAATGAAATATAAGAAAAGTTATCACCTCCTTTCTCATTTCTTTTAACTCAGAGATAAGTGATACAATGCGGCCCACTGATTTACATGTAAAAGGGTCCACAAATAAGTAGCAGGTGTAGAATATGACCCCCCACAAATCTACAGACCTAGCACTAACAGCTGTGATCTTGTTTTAGCTTTCTGTGTACTCTTACTCAAAAGCAAGGCAGGCAGACTTCCCAAAGTGTAGAAGCAAGTTATTTTACCATAAGTTTCTGTGGGTCCCGCTTAACTTGTCTCACGCTGAAGAACAAAAGTTTGTCAAATGTATCACTATCGATCAATTGGCATTTTCAAAGGCAACAACACAGTCTTGATGGTTTTATGTTTTGGTCTCTACTGTTAAACAGTGAGTGATTATTGACTAGATTCCTAAATGGTTAGAGAATTACCACAAAATAGACACTGGGAATAAATTAGGGATTAAGAAAGTGAGACACCTAGGATTCCATTTCTAACTATAGTATAGTCAAAGTTTAATGTAGTATAGTATGGAGAATAATAGTATTTCTCACTATTTCTTTCTTTGTGAAGATGCCCGGTAGAGTCTTTGTCCACCCAAATTCCTGGTTTATTTTTTATGACATATTCAGTCTTCTTAGGAGGATCAACTGGTGGGAGATCCCACTGCATATATGTCATGGTCAAAACCTATTTTTGTTGGTTTCATATTGTGGTTTTCTGTTGGGAAGTTGGTCCCATATTTCTAAAGAATCTGTGACAGAAACCTAAGAAAACTGAATCTCATTTACCAAGTAGGTCTAAATTTGTTTTCAACATGTATGCAAACTAAGAAAGGTTGAAAGCCACCAATATAAAATAAAGGATTTTTGGAGGTTCAGTTCAGGAAAAGCCTCAAAGCCAATTTGAAACCTTTCCAATTCTATCTAACCTTTCTAATTCCATCTAAAAATTGAGCTAAATTTCTCCCAGGAACATGCTCTTTCAATGTACTTCTGAAGTTTGACTCCAGATAGAATTGCAAACATGGCAATAATGCTGGATAATTCTTTGTGCATTGATAGTTATGCAAAGTAGAGCAATCCCAAAAGGAAAAACAAAGCTCTCCACAAACATTCCAAACTGTTTTGTTTGTGATGGGTACAACACACATGTTTCTTTCAACTTTTGTATTTCCTAAGTATAAGAATTTCTAGATTAGCACAGAGAATTGTGAGGAGAATTTCAGAGTGGTAATAGGCAAACTTGGTCTTGAATATATATTGAATAGAAAGTAGCATTTTCAGAAGATTTTTTTTGTCTGAAACAAACACAATGATGACCAAGGAAAAAAAAAAAAAAAAAAAAAAAAAGTACTTTTGATGCCAGTTGGCCAGATTTAGATCAATGAGCTTCCAAATTACTGAAAATTTTATCATTTATAAAGTGGGAATTTTAAATATAACCATGACTTCAATTAAAGAAGCCTGTTTCTGAGCAATTGGAAACAAGGGATGAATAGAGCCACAGATTAGATAAACATTATTTTCTGTTTAAGTTGTATTGCAGCAGCCTTTCCAGGGGCAGTTCATGAATTTTGGTTTATGCTACTACTTCTAGTGCAAAAGTCTTTGGGATCTTCTTGTTTTCACCATGGACCAGGACAACAGTCCTAAGGTTCAGGATGGCATTCTGCCCTTATCCTAACGTATTGAGATGAATTTTGGTGCATCTGAGGTCTGAACTGGTGAAAAGTGAATGAAAATTTGGATGGATGTTTTATGATATCTTTATATTTTGTAAGAAAACGAAAATAAAAATGGTAATCAACAGTGGCAAATTTCAGTCCCGGAACAGATCAAGACTAATCCTGCATAAGGAAAAAATAGGTCCAAAGTAAGGGTCAATCTGGTTTTTAATAATCTAGTATTAATGCTGTGTCATAGAAACATAACATGCCTTTCATCTTTGTGTGAGCAAAGGGCAAGATCAAAAGGATTTTGGTGCTTAACGTTCCCCCAAGTGCAACATTTATAAGAACCTGGCACCTAACCCTAAAAACCAAAACTGCACATGAAGTTCCTCTTTTTTTTTTTTTTTTTTTTTTTTTGATTTATCTTCTTTCTACAAAGAAACCCCAGCTTGACTTACTGACATGTCATCTCACCTTTGACAACAGACCATAAATGCAGACTGTTGAGTACTTTGCTTATACTTTCCTTCCTTGAAAAGCAAATTCTTAACCTGCAAATTCCTAAGAAGTTGGATTGCGGGCGGGGGGTGGGGGGGGGCGGTGGGCGGCACCCCAGGTGATCACAACTGTTTACTCATCCACCGAGAAAAGGAGTTCAGTGTTTTCAGTCAGATATAATCAGCTTTCCTGTCCTTTACCAAGAAATTTGGAAACTGACCTAATCTTCATTATCACACACAATGAAGGCTATTTATTATATTTGATTTCCTGTATTAATACTTTAAAAGTTTCGTCACCCTACTGGGATTGCAGTGGTACTCAGACTGATGAGCACAGAGGAATCCTAAAACTACGGCAATATGAAACATATTATTCAGTGGCTTCTATAAAGTGATGCTCTAAATATTTGTATCTAGGCTTTACATTTTAATGTGAAAACAGGTGGCTTCTTAGTTTTGTCTTCTGGGTATATGCTGTGGAACAGAGAGACATTGACTTTTGGCTTTGTGGCTTGTAGTCATCCCACAGACATCAGATAGGGGTAGATGTGGTGGCTTTACCTTCCTTTAAATAATGAATTCTATAACCCAAACTCAGGTATTTAGCTTCTTTCTCAAGACTAATTATAACTTGTGTTTAAAAGAGCCTTATGTGCAGTCAGGTTAGAAACAAAATTACTATCTGTATTTAAGCAGAGCATGAAACCCCATCTAAGGTCAAAACTGAGGTCATAAAGAGGATAATATGGGTTTAGCCTGCAGTGCAGCTGCCGTATGCTGTATTTAGCCCTTGAATAAAAAAGGAGCTTTTGTTTCCACTACTGTTACTCCCTGCATCTTTCTAAGTCATTTCTCCCCTCTGACAACAGGGAAATTTAATGTGTATATATGTGGCAGCCAGTTTTTATGTTAATGTTAATTTCATATATAAAGCAAACAGGACTGATATAATTTTAATCTGTTGAATGTCTTTTGGGGGGTGGAGGGGAGGGGGCGGTGGAGGGGGGCATGGAAGTGCTTATGAAGGTGTGTGTTCTTACAGTGGCAAAAACATTTTATTGGTGGCTTGGATCCCACCATGTGGTACAATGGCATTATATTGTGCTGTATAATAGGAATCAATAACAGAACAAATTCTGATATATATATTAGCAGAGAGGATCTAAAGAAACAAGCATAGTTTGTAAAGTGCTAAAGAAATTACAGTAGAGTGACAAATAAATAATGCCTCAATGTCTTCTCTGACTTCACAGGGACCAACCAGAGAGCAACAATGACTAGATTTTTAGTGATGAACACCAGGAAAAAGTTGGAAAAGGCACATTCCAAAATGAATGTAGAGGACTGCATGGATTTAATCCACTAAACAGAACTATGGAAAAAATCTAATTCCATTATTCAGAGTCTGTGAGTGTATTTTACCTTAGGGAAATGTACTTCTACTCATTTTCAGTAACTCTATAGTCCATTTCAGCCTCTATGCTTGAAAATTAACAGCACGTTAACAGGACTATTGCCTGTACTTGTGGAACTGTCTGTTTAGGATTAGGCCATTAAATATTGATGGAGATAATTGTTCCTGCACTTGAACAGCAGAAGGATAGAACCGAAAGTAGTTTAACTGGCATTAGCATTTATGCTTGGTAAACAGAGATGAGTTTGAAAGCACTGAACATTCAGTATTACCTTCTACACAGTTCACATTCCAAAGCATCACCGATCAGAAAAATCAGTTTGATAAAATATTGTAGCAAAGGTTAAATCAAACCATTTATTACCTCTATATAAATAAATAAATGGCAATACATAATAAAATACATCTAATTGTCCTTTGGTAATTATATTTTCTTTTTTTTGGAAGGCTCATCCGTCACAGTTTCTCATTTTAGTTTTAAGAGTTACCTTTTGTCACATACTTTTCAAATTCTTTTTAGTTTGAACAGCAAGGTTTTTAAGGCCAGCTATTCAGTAGAGGAGAACTATCTTTTAATTTCTTGACGGTTTTCCATTAATTGCGCTTTTTAACCCTTGTTCCTGAATCAGAAAATTTGTAAATGACTCTTTGTGATATACATTATCAAGGAGGAAATAGTTGCTCTCGCCCACCTTTCTACTTCACGAGGTAAGACAATTTATCATGCAGTTAGTCAATGAGATAAGGAGGACTTTACCCTATGATCGAAGTCATAGAGTCCCCTGCATCATTTTAGTCAGTTATTCTCTAAAAAGAAAACCAATACCAGATTTTTGCCAATGGGCTGTGGGCAGGATGCATTGAAGTGAAAAGATTGGCAGTTCAGCTCAAAAGGTCATTTCAGTGAAGTGTACAGTACATCTTGAGGGAAGGCTGTCTTAATGGGGTGACACTTAAGGTGCATTAAAGAAATGAAGGAACAGCTCTGTTCACTGCAAGCTGCTTTATGCCTGGTGTTCTTGTGATTTGGACAGGTGCATGATGCATATAAAACAATTCAATTCATTAATCTGAATTACTTCTGGCTTGATGAACGACTGCTAAAAATTGTGTGCATCTCTCTATAGGAACTACACTTACTTGAAAGTGAGCAAAGTGTCTGGAAGTTATATCAAATTAAAAATCGTGCTACGGCTGTTAATGAAGGGCCTCCTTCACTGACTCTAAATATGATGCCCATATATCAAAGACCTCTGACATTGCCTGCCACTTGATCTGGACACAGGAAATACAGAATTCCAGGCAGATGAGAGCTGAAACTGAAGCTCCAAAAACCTTCCTTGTGCAAGTGATTAGGCACAGCTGTTTCGCTTCACGTTTCGGAGCACTTGAACTCTGCAATCTGCCACATTTTACAGGACTGCATGTACAGAGGGTAAAAAAACGGTATCATGCCCTGGCTAGACAGCAGATGTGGGGATAAAGAAATGTCTCCATTAGGAGAAAAAATAAATGGAAAAAAAAATGTTGAAAAAAAAAAACACACACAAATTGGGAGGAAAGAAGAAGAAATTAAAGGGAGAGTATTGGAACAAGTAGAAGAAATCAATCTGTTTTCACAAGATAAAAGGGGTTACTTATGCAGAGATTTACCACAAACAGCAATATATTTACTCTTACAAACATCTTTGCACTTCTACATATGCCCCAAAGTCCAACATTTTACCCCTAGTTTAGAAACTCCAACTTTACCCATTTTGTATAACAAAACAGCATGCTTAACATTATTTCAGTATGAAGACTCCTTCAGTTCAGATCAATAATACGTAAATACTAGGCTAGATAAGAGAAATGGCAAGAAAAAGCCCAGCCTAACATTTTCACAAACTCCCTTGGTGCTCTTAATTTTCCTAGCTCCAGGTCTGTACTGTAAGAGGACCACAAAATGATGAGGTTCAGAGAAGTATCTTCTATAAATTGATGAAAGCTCTTTATTACACAGTTTGCTCAAATAGCTATTTAAAGCCTGATCCTGTAGCACAGAAGCCTATGGGACATTTTCCCACTGACTCCAATAAAACACGGATCAGTGTTTTCTGTGCCAACTTCTTATTGAAGTGAAAGGAAAACTGATGGCAGCTCAGCCTTTTCTTTTTTTGTTTGCTTTGTTTTTTAAAGTATTGAAGAAAGAGGCCACAGATAGATTTAATGATGGAATATAGCAGTGTGATGTCAAAAAGAATCTCAAATATAGTAAAGAAAATACACACATACAAAAATATATAGAAGTGGTATAACAGACTTAAAGAGAAGTTTACTGTCTCTACTGTTCACCAGCAGAGAGCTTTATCAAGCAAGTAAAAATCTCTTTGGGTTCTTGCCATTGACTATTTTGTCATTAAAAGGCACGAGTAGAGGATTTTCTCTGGTCACTGTGCAATTCAAATAAAACCTTGTGACACAATTGGTCTGTCCTGGGTGTCCTAAGCAAAGATCATGTCAGAAAGCAGTCTCTTGACTCCCTGGCCAGGCAAGCTACTAGAGAACAGGTCAGCTTTCCACAAAAGGTGCAGATTTCCTCCATCACAAGAACTCAAGAATGTCCTGTAGGAGAGGTCACTTTGATGAGCTTCCCAGTTGCAGAAGAAACTCATCAAGAATTAATACTCAAAGGATTTATTGTCATTGCTACAAGGGATGTTTTTTCCCCTTCAGCATAACAGACATTGTCTATCCCTGTGTGAAAATACCAGTCTGCCGTGAAATACACGGCACTCTCATTCTACCTGAAGTAGGAATTTTGTGGGGGAGAGGACAGATTTCATCTACTGCTGTTTAACAGTTGTGATTACAGAGCCCTCCTTTCACTCCCACGTTTTACTCAGTGAAGACAAAGCCCCAGGGGTTTTCCACATTAGAAGATAAACCTGACCTCTCTTATATTTCCTAATAACATAAAGGGCAGCATTTTCCTATGCCTTGGTTACAGTGGAGCAGAGTTTCAATTGGTTAAAACCTACTGCTGTTGATAGGAGGAAAAAACAAAAACTGTGAGGCAGGGGCATGAGTGAGGTGAGTGAAGTTCTTGTCTTGTGAAGGAAAGAATGGTTTTATCTCATTTCACGCAGTTTCAGGGGCTCACCTGGGAGGAAGCAGTTCATCATACTTTATATGTTTCTTGAGACCTCAAATGAAGAATAAAATTAGAGCAACACATCCTCAACTGAAAAACAAGTAATAATCATGACTTGCTTAAAGGTAACCTCAAATCATGACCCGAGAAGATAAAATGAAAGCATTGGGGGATTTTTGATTCTTTTCCTAAATTATACCTTTTAAAACAAACTTGATTTGAAAGGTTGGGGAAGGGACAGAAAAGGGAGGGAGACAGCACAGAGGAGGAGGAAGAAGTTAGCAGGTAGGACACAGGAAATGATTCTTCATAAGAGGGAAAATTTGGTTGTAGGCCAAAAGAGCAGCTGTAGGAATGAAGTCTTGTAAAACCAGTTTCTGTAAAATCATATCTATATAAAACTATATGACCCAATGAGGAAAAAAAATAAATGAGGGATAATTCTGATTATCTGGAATTAGCAAGAAAAATTCAATTCAGAGTAAAACACTTCAGTGAAACAAAATATTATCCTTAACTAAAACTGGTAGGCCATTTCTGCAGATTCACATTCCATCAAAATTTCTCAGACGTGATGAACAAAGCAATTGTCTTTCCATGAGATATACAGTGGAAGAGAAAAGAGACGATACTAATAGTAACTAGTCAAACATGGTGTCATAAGGAGTTGAAACCCAATAGACAGTACAAACAGTAAAAACAGCCTATAGACAGTAAGAAACTGAAATTCAAGGAGGCAGACTTTAATAGAAAGATGACAACCAATAGGCTTTAAATGGAAAATTTGACATTTTGAAGGAAACGTGACAAATACAGAAAACACACAAGTGGCTGCACAGCCACAGGACACCATGACAGTCTGAAGGAGCTTTGAATCAATTTTCTAAACACCTTTGAGGAATGAGAGTTTCTCCACATTACTGCACATGACAGTGAGGATTTTTGACTCATATCTCAAAAATATACAGATAGGACAGGAACATGGCAAAGGCTCATAAAATGTTTGGGAGAGTACAGAGACATCTCTTCTCTGTTGATGTTCATCTTCTCACACACTTTTTGAAATTCTTCACCACCTGATGTCCAGAGGGGAGAATTTCCCTGACAGATGTGGAGGAAGGTTACATACTGAACAGTAAAATGGAGAAAAAAAGGGAACCCTTTAAATAGAGTAGCAGAAGACTGTGGAAGCTGTAAAGGAAGTCTGCTCATGGATAAAAGAGTGGTGAGAAGGCAGTAAGAAGACAGATGAATCATGTGAAGTGTTCAGCATCCTGGTGTAGGACGTTCTAAAATGGTGACTCAGGCCCCCGACAGAGCCACGAAATGAAGAAAAGCCTGTTAGCTCCCCAGGGCTTGTTTAATTTCAGGATTTGTTGTGAAATATCACACTGAAGTTTTCTTTCCCACAGAAGGTCTGCAAATCTCAGTGTTGATCAGGAACCATCATTTTAGCACTTGTACCTTTTATAACTAAATTGAAAATTGGATCTACATGAAGACAGACAAAGAGTAGAAGAGTGTGTAAGTGAGAAGGAAAAACCCCACTTCTCTCCAAATCCCTCAGATTCATCTTTCTTTTATTACAATATTTCTCCTTTCTTCCTCTGTGGCATTTCTGTCTTTTCTTTCTTTTCTTTCTCAATTGCTTCTTTTCCCTTTCCACTGTTTCTTTTTCTTTGTCCTGAGATTTTTTTCCCCATTATTCTGTTCTAGCTGCATATTAGTGTCTGAAATACCTCTTCTCTACCTTTCCTACCTCTTCTCTATTGATTTTTTTTTCTGTTTGCTTTCTTCTGCTTTTTCACTATTTTCTTCATGCCAGAACTTCAACAAAAGATCAAAAGCGAAAATCCAGCAACACAAATTAGAGATTTGATGGCAACCAAGTGTAACTAAATAAAAATGCTTCTGCATTAGCCACAGTTACTAATAGTTTTTAATAGTAGGTGACTGGTAGTTTTTACTAGGTGAATAAGAGGTTGCAAAGCGTAAGCAGGCATAGAAGACAGCACAGTAAAAATTGAAATTCCTCTTACAAGTCTGTCCAAAACAGCACAGTTTTTTTTTTTTTTTAAATTTTTTTTTTTTTTTTTTTTTTTTCTCTTAAGTATGAAGTGAAAGATTAGAACACATTTCTTGCAAAATATGGCTTGAGATGCAAGTTACCTGAATTTGTATTCCTCCCTGCCCTGAATAAATAATCTCATTTCACTTTCTGTCACTAAAAGGCAGAAGTGAGAACTACATTAACTGATTAGAGAATTAGAACTATTGCATACGGCTTGTTTTAAAGGATGCAATCACCCAGATGTTGCTGCTGTCAGTAGAACTGCAATACTATGCATGTTCACACTTCAGTATGCATTAAAAACATAGTTTATAAATGTATGAGATGCATAACACTATGTCTGTATGAAAATACTTTTCTAACATACATTAATTGTATTCAATAATCACATTTTATAACCTTTTAATTGACTATTATTTAGTGTTTGGCAATTAAATGATTGTAATCAACCATCCACTGAAGTTAATTATCTGTAGATTGTGCTGGTCACTTTAAGTATTTCTTTTACTATGTTCAGGATGTGGCATTTATCCAGTTTCTTAATGGGCTACATTTAGAAAGGGAACCTCAGCAATCCTGATATCTGTATCGGGTGTATTACAGAAGAATAACTCACATGACAGCAATCTTTTAAGGGACTGTTATGAACAACATTCACCACTGGCCATATCTTAAACTGTCAGTGTAGTTACTCTGATTTACACCAGCTGAGGATTAGGACACATGTATGATTACAAAGAGTGGTAACTCCTTTAGATGCATCAAATCTTTCAAGATAAGAATGTCAGCATAAAGCATAGCAGAGTTAAAAACCAATGTGTCTGAGAACAGTGGAGTAAGGTAAGAATAACTACGCTAAAGTTAATGCTAGTTCCTTTACATTTATCTCTGTGTAGGACTCAATTTTGTCCTATAAAAAAGGAACAGTAGTGAGGTTCTGAAGGCATTTCATTAGTGTAAAAACATGGCCTGAAACTTAAAAAAAATAATAATAAAAAAAAATTGCTTGTGTCAAGTATTTCTCTATGTTCAGAGTGTAATAGAAAACTAACCTGATGAAATAAACTCCTGAAACTTATCCCCTCTATATTTAAATATTTCTCTGTGTTAAGCCAGCATGGCATACAAACCTTAGCCCTTTGACAACATGCTGTTGTCAGCTTTCACAGAAATACAGGAAGATAATAGAATCTGAGTCTAAAAGTTTTGCAGGGTAACTGGGGAAGATAGCACTCTAGTTCCATATACCAGAATATATTTTGGTTCCATAGACCAAAACCATGGGTTTTGATCTGTATGTGATTTTGACCTTTATATGTGCAGCCTATGCTGCCACTACATAACACGTTCCACAGCAGCCTGGTGCTTGACTGGGCACAGAGAGGTGCTGGTCCTATTGTGTGATGGAGCTGTGATGTCCCCAAGATGCACCTCACCACTGTGATCACTCTTTCCTGCTCCCCTCTGCAGAGGCCATCTGATAGATAAGATCCAGGTTTTGTGGCTCTTAACAACATCAGACTTTTGATATGGGTCCTACAGGAAGAAGTGGTTTATTCTGTAATAATATATACACTTGAAAATTCAACTCAAAAATTATCATTTTTCTATATAGCTTTAGGCTTTTACTGTGTAATGAAGATCTTTTTATTGACGATGTCAAGCTCTCACTTGGTAGTTTGATCCATTATTGTTATTTGCAATTCTATACAATAGCAAGATTGCAACTTCACAGCAGAAAGCATAAGCCCACCAGAGCACTTGCTATCACATTCAGGATAGAAAACTTTCAGACTGAGTCCTCAAGAGATGTTAAAATAGATATATACAAATAACAGCAGCAAAACAGTAATTTTTGTCTGTGATTTTGAAGAACTCTAGGAAGACCCTGCAGAGGGACCTAGACAGGTCGGATCGTTAGGCAGAGGCGAATGGGATGAGGTTCAACATGGCTAAGTGCTGGGTGCTGCTCTTTGGCCACAATAACCCTATGCAGCACTACAGGCTTGGTGCAGGGTAGCTCAAAAGCTGTGCAGAGGAAAAGGATCTGGAGTGTTGGTTGACACTCACTTGAACATGAGCTGGCAGTGTGCCCAGGTGGCCAAGAAGGCCAATGGCATCCTAGCTTGAATCAGGAATAGTGCAGCCAGCAGGTGCAGGGAGGTGATCGTCCCCATGTACTCTGCTCTGCTGAGGCTGCACCTCAAGTACTGTGTTCAGTTTTGGGCCCCTCACTACAAGAAGGACATCAAGGCCCTGGAACATGTCTGGAAAATGGCTACAAAGCTGATGAAGGGTCTGGAACACAAACAAGTCCTGTGAGAAGTAGCTGAGGGAACTGGGGTTGTTTAGTCTGGAGAAGAAAGGCTCAGGGGACACCTCTACAGCTACCTGAAAGGGAGGTGTGAGGAGCTGGGGATCAGCCTCTTCTCACAGATAACTAGTGATAGGACTAGAGAAAATGCCCTCAAGTTGTACCAGGGGAGGTTTAGGTTGGAAATTAGGAGACATTTCTTCTCAGAAAGTGCTGTCAGGCATTCAAACAGGTTGCCCAGGGAGGTGGTGGGGTCACCATCCCTGGGGGTGTTTAAGAAAAGTTTGGACGTGGTGTTTAGGGACATGGTTTAGTGGGTGATATTGGTGGTAGGGGGATAGTTGGACCAGATGATCTAGGAGGACTTTTCCAACCTTAATGATTCTATTATTTTATGATACACGATTCTTTGCTTTCACGTCTGCTTTCTTCTCCCATAGCTGAATCTTGAACTACCTTTAGTCATGTTTGATGTCTTGTGATATGCTGCTTAGAAACTAATCACCCAACCACTTAAACAGTTATATGTAAGCTTGCTCCAGGAGCTTGCCTAAATTCAAGTTGTGTCTATACACCTCAGCAGATAGGATCAGAGATGGGATGGGAACATTTGTTTCATTTTTTTTTTATTATTTTTTTTTTTTTTCTGATGCACAGAAATGGTCACAAGATCATAGCTATTAGATAGCCAGATCAACACCAGTGATTTTGCTTCTCTTTCTGTCTGTATTTATAATAGATTTTGATGTTAACCACAAAATATGTAGGTTACTAACATACCACCAACACCTTCTCTCTCATCAGCACAGAGAAAACCAGCTCTCACTGTGCTTTGTGATGAGCCCTGATATTTGGACATGTTGCCAGAACAGGCCCAGGTCAGCATGACCTTTCAGTGTGATCAGCAGAAACATGCTGTTTAGGGTAGAAAAGAAGGGCTAAGTATGTCATGTGCTCTGCTTTCCAAGGCTGGAACATTTCTATGCATGGTTAAAACAGGAATAGGTTTTGGTATCATTCCTGCTGATAACTGAATCATCACTAGAAACAGGTACTTCTAGAGTTAAGTTTTATGTTAGCTGTGCAGAGAGGTATTTAGAATAGCAGGGACCACAGTCCCAGTCAACCTCACTTTGGGAATATAAAACTCTTTTCCATGATTTACTAAAATCCTCATGCAAAAAGTGCAGTGGCCGTTATACCAAATCTCCTGCCACTATTTGGGAAAGATTAATTGAAATTTTTTGCAAACAAAATCTGCTTAAAAATTCTTTTTCCCATAACATTTTATTTGTTCCTACAGTGGGAAACCTGTAGCATACATACTTATATGTATAGTGTTAAAATATTTTTTAATAATTGGTAATGGATAGAGCAAAATTATCCTCGATTTATTATTTGTTGTGAATAACAGTGGTTTGTTGTCTCAGATTATTTTGTTGTCTCGCTTTGGAAGGATTTAACAGGAAAAGCAAAAAGAACCTATCTCCAGAGAAATTTTTGGCATTCTGGAGAAAGAAATCCTTTGATAAATATGGAAAAGAGCAAAGTAGGTTGAAGGATAATCTTCACAGGGCTGTTCTAGTTTAAAGGAAACTCAAGAATGCAAACAAATACCTTTCTAACAGAAGGATAAGAAGATCATTCACGGATTGCAGTAATGAATAAGGCTCCACTAACATCTCAAAACTTTATGAACTACTAGCAGATATTTTAAGCAATAAATTCTGATCAAGCTGTTCCTAATGTTTCAGATGTCAACTACTGTTTGAGAATAAACCTATACAGTCACAATATCTAAAACTCTGAAACAGTGAAGAAGATATCTGCTCCTCTTTTTTTTATTATTATTATTTTTTTCTATTTTTTTTTTTTTTTTCAGCTGAACATTGCTTAAGGAAATAAGGAGTTTAATGACTTGTTTACAAACTTCCATACTGAAGAAAGAGCAATGCCAGACTTAATAGCTCTTTAAAGTTATTTGATCAAGAAACAATCAGAATTTTTAGGTCTCATATTGAATGCCACTAAATGGCACACAACCTACAGCCTCCTGAAGAGGGTCTCCAACCTCCTTGAACACTTTTCTTGCTTACAAATTATATACAGTTCTTTCAACAGGTCTGTAATTTTAACAGTGAAATAGGAGGTGAAAAATGCTCAAACTACACATACCATCCATTTGACTATGTCTGTTATGCACAACTGTTTCAACAAATACAAGCCAAGCTGAAAAAAGGTGTTTAACCTCTATAATGCCTCTTATAACTGTTTGAGGATGAGTATTGTGTGGAGCTGTAGATTTGTTTTCACAAACTTTTGTCTGTATTATGTTATCCTGGTTACATATCTATGTCCTATCAATTATCAAAGTGTCTTGATGTTAATGAAATTGTGGCTGTGTACAAAACTCTTTAAAGATCTCTGACCTCATCCTTGTGATAGGAGGTTTTCTCCAAAGAAGAAAAGAGGTCTGTGTTTCAAGCTTCAGCATCATACACATAAGTGGCCACTTTTCATTGCACAGTCAACATATTTCTCTTTCTTTGGAACACATAGCCTCTTCAGGCTGTATGCATTTGTCACAGAACTGTTTTTGCCAGCTTTATGTTGGTCACTAATGATAGCCTACCTGGAACATTTACCCAAAGAAATGAGACCTGGCTGCTTCTGCCCAAATCAAAACTCCTACTGGGTACAAATGGAGTCTACTTACCATAGGCCTAGGTACAAGGTGGTTCATTCATTCTAAGAAGTGGAAGGAATGGTAATCATGACTAACTGGCTAATGAACTAAAAATTCCTTGAAAATCCATTTACTTTTCTAAACATCTACTTCAGTGTAATCAGCAAAGGCATAGAAGAGCAGATGCTGCACATGTGAAGTAAGTTACTATGGCTTGCCTGCGGTAATAAAGAAACTTCAATGGTGATGTTAGCACTTAAGCCACTCTAGATTTCTTAATTTCATCTGATTATACAGGGGATGAATCCTGTTTATTTCCATATAAGATGGCTGAAAACAACGTCAGCAATATTTACCTTTAAGATAGTTGTTACTTTCCTACTCCAATAATATTTTTGGGGGTATGTTTCACAATAGTTACTGCTGTATTCTCATTTATGCTGAGTTGCTGGTGTACACATCCAAACGCATCCAAATATTAGATACTAGCTTGCTTTGCTCTTCTGAATGACTGTTGAAGTTATTTCAGTGGAAAATTATCTGCAATTTACTCTTTTAATGCTATGTAGAGCTCTAATAAATGCAATGCTTATTACACAAGTGTTAACAGCAGTTGTCTATGTAAATTCTCTAATGGCATCAAAATCTTTTGTCTCATTTCAACAGCACAATCTCTGATGGGTATTTTATTTCACTGTTTTATTTCATTGTTTATTGCATGTCTTTAGGACCATGACAAGGTTTGTCCTTAATGGAAACGATGATACGTATATTTTTTTATATAAGTGGAAGTTTAAGACTTCCAAACAGGTGATTAACACATTCAAGGCATGAGTAGGAAACAAACAAAAAAGTTAAATGTAACTACCAGTAAGTTTCATATAGAAAGCTCATGCATATACAAGAAAGCTGGAAGTCTGAACTGTGGAGGTTCATATATGCTGTTAGGAAGATATCAGTCTGCACCTGACTGTGCTCAGTAAGTGAGGGCATTCTAATGCCAGCAAGGCACTTTGCCTGAGAAAGTAATGAAGACGTGCTTATTTTGCTTTCTAGCATCATTAGATTTGCAACAGTTGGTTCTGCCCAGTTAACTGTTTCAATAATGCTGTACTAGTTAAAGATTCCCATGGTTTCCCACCCCATCCCACCCCCCTCACATTCACATGCACTGGGAAGGAAGTGTGAGCAGGAATGTACTACCAGCCCTGGGGCTGTGTTGTTTCAGGTATACAAAGCTATCCGGTCTAGCACATTAACATGGGAAATTTCTAGAGTGCCTTTCCTTTTTCAGAGCCAAATAATTTTTTTTTTTTTTTTTTTTTTTTTTGACAATATTAGAACGGCTTCCAAAATAATCACATTATGGATATGTTTCCATGATGCATGCAGGAAGTGAAAATGAACAGCATACAAGACTTCAGTTTCCTAAAAGCCAACATTTCTAGATGTCATGGTTTCCCTCCAGTATGTTACACAGAAGTTATGCTGCAAATGCATCTATCTTACCCTATTATAACAATACTCTCCAAGCTCTTTGATTCTTGAAGAACAGCTTGTGTCATGAGATAGCAATACTACAAACGGAAGTATCCTCGTCCTGTGCCACACAAAATTAAGTACTTATGAGATTCTGGTGTTTGTCCTGCTCTTAATTACAAGCTTGTGAGAAATGGATCATATATAATGCACAGAACTCCAAGGGCAGCTTTGTTGGTTTATTAATCCTAATGCAGTATCAGATCATAAAAGTAATTTGAATGATTTGGTAATGTGATTTGGTAATGTTCTGATTAATGCATTACCATGAACCGAAGAGACAGATTAACCATACCATGAATTGTAACACACTAATTCTTTGCTGTAGCTCTAACAACTGAGTCACATGCAGTTTCAATTATTTTATATGTTTGGCAGCCATTCTTCCCAATGGAACAATAAGCATTAACACAATAATCTGAAAGAAGCTTATGAAAACATGGTTGACATAAGTTCTCTCTATTAAGAAATATTTGACATTACAATGCCAGTTTTGTTTTAAACATGCAAACTTATACAATTGAAAGATCTTGATCTGAATGACTTGAAAATACATTCAAATTTGTCATGCTCCACTAATATGTCAAATCATTGATAGTCCAATAAATTAGTGTTATTTCAGGAGAAACTCATGAAAAACAATGGGCAGCAGGGGTTAACGTGCTCTGATGAGAAAGAGCTCTTAAGCAGTGCTTTAAATTGGAGACATTCAGTAGAAGAATGATGTTACAACTGCTGCTGCTTTTAAGAATGCCTCATGCTTCACACAGAGCTCATCACTTACAGACTCCCTAACCCTTTACAGAGGCTGTAAATATCATACTTATATTCTGCAGATTTCATATGGAGAAGCTAAATCTGAGAAGCGAATTGACCAAAAAAAGAAAAAGAATCAGTGTCAGAAGTGGTATGAAAAGTTCCTGTCTCTTCTGTCCATGCTATGTGAACTAGATTTAATAAATAAATTAATTAATAAATAAAAATGTGAAGAGACATGCTTTCATTTGTTTCATCATTTGTATTTTAACCCAGCTTGGTCTTCTCTTCCATCCATTATGCTAAACACTGTCCTATGCCAAGCTACTAATGAATGAACCTAGAATCTGGACAACTTCTTCTACTCCATTACTTCACCTGGGTGAAAAAGCTATGTAAGATCAAGAGACGCACCATGTAAGTTTTACAGTGAAAGATGTCATGTTCCCTCACCAAAACGCAGAAATTGGTAGTTATCCTTCCTCAGCTTCCTTGTGAAGAAACTTTCTCCTACAGTGGGACTGCAGCTTCTTGGAAAGGGTAGCCATTTATCACAGCCCAAAATGAAAGCATTCCTTGGACACAAATGTCTTTTTCTTCCTTTGTCTAATTACTGAGGAGAAAAGTGAGAAGGAAATGTCAAAACAGTGAAACAGTGGTGTATAGAGAGCAGTCACTTTGGAGCTCAACCAGCTTTTGTGAAGGCCTGGGCGATTTGTCAAATGGTTGTGGCATAAGTCAAGCCCTGAGGTTGAAAGGTCTTGACCTAAGGAGTGCTGAAATCAGGCAGTATAAGCAAGAGGGCTGCTAGAAGTTTCAGCTGTAGTGGAGATGAACAATGATGGGTGCTGGACACAACAAAACCTCATCTGCATAATTCAGGTAAGGAATTTTATTGAATCTGACAAGTATGTGACAGGCTGAGAAAGAGAAAAGAACATGCTCTTGCTGGGAACCTTTAAAGCTCTTCAGTTAAGGTATGTGGAAATAAATGACAGCTAATCTCTTCACTAAAAAAACTGTAAACAATGCCATTTTACACAGGGCTCACCCGTGACCTTTTCATAGATCAGGCTATCCACTTTCAGGCCAGGCCACAGGACTTATCCCAAACAATGCTGCAAATTTGGATTGCGCAATAAGAGACCTACCTCTCGCAACTACTTCGCATAGAGTTGCTACTTGCTTCAGCAGGTATGTATCAGCAGAAAGATCATGACTTAAATCAAGTCCATAACCCCTTATGGCAAATGGAAAATGCATGTGGAGACTTTTAAGTGAAAGATTTTTTTTTATTATTATTTTTATTTTTATTTTTTTATTTTTTTTTTACATTTTTGGCTTGTAGTTCATACTGCAACTACAAATCTCAAGCTAAAAGGTCATAAGGTGACAGGACAACCCTTCTGCACTGAGACCCGTTGATACTATTGAAGTGACCAGTGCTTTTAAGATCTCTCATTAATTTCAACATGTCAAGTTTCATATGTACATATATACATATATATATATTGATTTTAACCTCTTGCTTCCTTCTTAAGTCTTCTGCAGGTAGAGAACAGCATGGTACATTTTACACATTACAGTTTAAGCAGATTATGTAGTTGGTGCTTTTGAAAAGAAAAATAAGAAGATGCTGACCACAGGTTCTAGAGAAAAAAAAAATCTTGGTATACAAATGTAGTTCATAAGCAATAAGACAAATATAACATTAATACATGTACAAAATACAGAAGCAGTATCTGAAAATCAGATCTGGCCTGTATGTGAAATTTAACCTAACCAAGTAAAACACAAAATAACCATGAAGGCAGGAAATATATATATATATATATATATATATATATATATATATTTGTGACTACCTAAACTCTGAGAGTTGTTTCTTAATCTTAACGCTGAATTCCTAAATAAAGTAGCATTTGATATCCATAAAAAGGTTTTCTTTAGGCTTTGTTGCCTGCTGCAGACCTCTAAGCCTGACAAGAAAACAATTTATTATACAGGCTGCTGAATGATTGAAAGGAAAGCTCAGAATCTACAGAAACATGATGTAACTGTGACTTGCATGAGTAGTACAACTCTAAAACTCTTAAATGAATACAAAAATGAAGATTAGAGTGACTTTGTAACTTGTGAGTCACAAAATCCCCAAGCACTCCCTTGGATTACAGGCATAGCTATTTCAGCAGCATACAGCACACATGTATGTTTTTACCAATCTGTGGATCATTCCGCCTAATGGGAAGCAGTTAAGAGTTCTGGCTGGATCAACTGTGGCTCTTGGTGTTCTAAGCAGTCCAATGCATAATTCACAAGGCTTAATGAATATTCCAATTCATGACAGCCAACTGGCTCCATAGGTCACACCTCCCAGTCTCATATAAATAAAGAATGAGATACTGGAAAGCATACCAGCTGAACCCACGCAAGTGCCAAAAACATGCATATTAATGAGGTGCAATAAAAGATATCCTTTACTCTCAGGAAGTGCTTCTGTTGTTTTCCAGCTTGAGAGGGAGAGTGGAAAAGTTTGCAGTGCACCTATAAATACACCACACCGAGCATAAGCGAAACTTTCTCCCAGTGAAGCAGGGAGTCGGATTGTAGCAACAGCATTTCAAACCCAGTCCCATCAGATCTACGACATCCTCAGTCATTCCCACTACAATAGTGAAACCCATTCTAGAAATATCCCCACCCTCTGCTCCCATGTTCCCCTACAAGTCCCAGTTTGGTAACTAAGGAGAGGAAGTGCTTCAGCAGGGCTGTTCTTTTATGTGCTCTGTTTAGACCTTGGAACAGGATGAATGGTAGCTTAGATGAATGCATTTGTGCCATTTTTCTTGGCCCCAGACGATGTTTCCTCACTACCATGACATCTGAACAGAAGGAGAAAACATCTCCCTTTTGTGGCAGGCTAATTTAATTTGTACCTTCCACCTAGGGGTAAATATGTTTGTCTGTCTTTCTAAGCTCTCTTTGCCCACTTTCTTTTCTCACGGGAAACCTTGCTGAGTCAAAAGCAGGATATTGCTTAGTGCACTAACTTTATTTTAAAGTAATTTAATTTTAAGCATACTCACACCCACCCTAAAGTGAAGCAACTGTAGGAGCTCCGCTGGGACAGCCTTAATGACTTTTGCATGTCTCTTGTGTCAGAGACATCAAGGAGTTGTTAGGGAGGTATTTGTCTTTTAAAATAAATGCTTTAAAACAAGACCTCTCTTTTGCAGTATCCTCAACATAAGATGTGTTTCCTTATTCTAAAAAAAATCCTCCAGCTTTGTACATTGACCTACCACCTTTAAAAACCAGCATTACAAACCATTGACCTTTGCTCTTCGCTGATCTGGTGTTATATGTGCTTTGACCTTGTTTTGTCTGAAAACTTTGTAAAAGGATTTAAAATAAACAACGAATGCATTTCTTTATGAAAAATGGCGGTGAAATATGACTTAGATGACTCACAATTTACATCCCCATCATCTGATTTATGCATGACTTCTTTGAATTGGCAAATATATTAAGTTAAAGACATTATTTAATCCACTACTGAAAAGTTTCTATAATTAAAAAAGCAGTATAAGGTAAAGAATAGGAAAAGAAAATTGAAATTTAAACTGAAGTGTCATTTAAAGCACACTTTGCTTATAGTATTATTGCAACTCCTTTTATTTAAAGCTTATCTCTTATTAAAGTGGCAATGACACACTCAAGAACCTACATATGAAGCAATTTCTTGCAATTTTTTTCCCTTAAAAAAATCCATTTCAGTGTTATTATCAGGTAAATATTTTGTCATCCTGTCAGATAAGAAAAAGAAAACATACAACACTTAAAAAGATAAAGTATATTTCTAATATATAATAAATATCACAGGTACTGATTTTACCTGTACTTACCAGTTATGTATTATTTGCATAATATTTCATCATTGCTTTTTCACAATAATATACACTCTGTGTTCTGATCAGAAATGTGCATTTCTGTCATGTATGAAAAAGAAAACATAACACTTAAACAATAAAGTATATTTGTAATATCTGTAGTAATAAATTTCACAGATACTGTGATTTTACCTGCAGTAGCTTTTTGTTGTTGTTTGTTTGTTTGTTATTTGCATAATATTTTATCTTTTTTTTTTTTTTTTTTTTTTTCCCAATAATTTATGCCCTGTTTTGGTCAGAAATGGGCATTTATCATCAGCAAATCACATCAGACTTACAGGGAAGTGAATCGTGGAATCAGTCACAACATTCAAAAATATTAATCCTGAAAATATTGCTGTTTTGCTTGGAAAACTTCCTTCCGCTCTCTCTCTGTTGCCTCAGTGTTCTGTTTGTATAAACAAGCTGCGTTTGTTAGAAAAAGGAAGCAGCTCTCTCATTCAAACTTATGATTTTAGATCCTAAACGTGCTGTACTGTGACAAGTAGATAACAGGCCAAGTGTGCCCTGCAGCACAAAGGAGAGGCTGCTGCTTCGTGAGCCTCCTCATTCTGCTCAGCACAATGACTAATACAAAATGCCTTGTTTTACCCTCATAATGGGCTGTTTCCTCGGAACCCACAGTGCACATCCACACAGTGTGATTTTACAAGAGTTTTGAGGATAAAGGAGATGTATTTACAGGTGTGGGGCAAAATCGTGTGTGGAGATGGCTCAGCGAGTAAGCAAGGCCAAAAGGTAGTTGGTGAATAGGCCCCTCTGAGGAATGGCTGGAGGCCAGATCCTGCCCTCCTGCCTCCCTCTGGTCCTGCTCTCATCCAGAATTGGGATGTTGGAAACAGTGGCTGGGACAAGCATGGCCCTGAGGCATGTATTACAGACAGACACATGGTGCTGGTGAGCAGAACCAAAGGTGGCACATGACAGTGCTTTTGTCCTATGATGGAAAAGACACAGCTGAAGTGCAAAGAGGAGGGGGAGGAAGGTAACAACTGAGCAACTCTGAAGTACTTCTCTGAGCTTCACCTATAGACCTCTTAAGTTCTCAGTGCTTCAAACAAACAGCTCTGGGGGCTGCAGCTTTCACTTCAAACTCCAAAGTTGACTTCCAGGACCTTGCCTCTGACAAAAGTGGAAAACCTCGTTAGCAAAATCTGTTAAACATTTGCTTTGTTGTGTAGTAAATGTCTTTAAGGGGTATTAAAGTGGTCACAAAATGCCTGGCGTTAAGGAGATAGTTATCTCTAGGGCTATAAAAAAGTATTTCCAGCGTTATTGCTTAACTGTGTAAATCAAGGCCATCCACCGGTCCATTAGAAACTAAGCTCTTAAGTCCTACATGGACAAAAGACTTGGTTGTTTATGTAGCAACAACATCTGCTTACACTCAGACTCATTGTCAAAGAGTTGTTGGTTAAAAGCACAGGATCTCTTTTCTCTCCATTTCATGCCATATTATGTTTCACGCGGGAATATCTAGTCTCTGAGGCTTGACCAGTGCTTTTATCTGTTGGACTTTAAAGACTTAGCTGCTTGTAGTGAGAATCAGATCATCGCCTCCACTGCAGTCCGGAGGGCGCATTTCACTGGACAGTTGAAAAATTTCTTTTGGTCTCCAGACAACTTTCTGCAAAGTATTAGCTTTCCTGTGCTGCTCTGAAGCTAGCGCTCCTGTGTAAACAGCTCTCCAGTTCACTTTGAGATAAAATATGGTGTTTGGATCTGAATTCCTCAAATACTATGCATGCACAACAAAAGACTATTAATTCGGCTCAAGCTGCAAAACTCTGACGCGCTCTCCAGACAGTATGATTAACATTGCTAGCAAATAAAATGATCCTGAGCTTTGCTTGCTGACACAACATAGCTTTTCTTAGACACACATTACTAATGCAGTCAGAAGAGGTAAAATTGTGTTGCAGTTAATCAGACTACTTTTGAAGAGAAAGCACCTGAAGAAAAGAAATTGACCCTACAAATTAGCAGTGCTTCATTTTGCTACTCTTTCGTATCCACATGAGCTTGAGCTCAAAGATAGAAAATGCCTGAGGTATAAATTTATTTAAATAGTCTTACAGAAAGAGTTCCTGCATATACAGGATATATGTATATCCTACATATATCCTGCAGTTACAGCATATAACAGATACAGCAGTGTCCTATACAACTCAAAAACCCACAGGATAGACCTAGAATAAACTTAAGGTGTATTTACTGTTGACATAAGAAACCCATGATACATAGGAATGACTGCTTTGCCTTTAGACATTATTTTAACAGTATTCTACCAATTAATTTTACGGCAGAGTTGCAAAGCATGTTGTAACAACATGATTGTCAGAAACACAGTCATATAACTGTGTCAAAATTCAAACAGATTTTGTAGAGGACAGAAGTGTAGAATTTTGCATCTGATTTATTTATGTATGCTGATATGACTACATATCCCCATGGCCTAAAACCTCAAGAGAAAGACTGAAAGGTGAACAGAGGTGCAAAGGGCATACTGGGCAGGGAGGTGAGGTGAGGACAAAGAAAACAAAATGATGGCTTAACAGGCAGAAACCTGCAAGGCATTCTGGGGAAAAACATCCAAAAACCTTTGAATGGGTAACAGTGGGTGACAGAAATATTTCTGATCCAGATATTCCTTCAGGGCTCACAAGTACAGCCTCCGAATATTGCCGCCGATTGCATCATACAACTTCTTAAAAATAAACAAGCACTGTTTAAAATCCTTTTGATGCTTCACATCATTTCCCCTGACATATGTTTCTGTTCTGGAAGCTTGTGGCTTTGATAGTTAGAAACATCTAATTTCTGGTGTAAAAGTGCTCATGTACAGTGGAAATAAATGCACTTTTTATTTTATTTTATTTTATTTTATTTTATTTTATTTTATTTTATTTTATTTATTTATTTTTTTTTGTTGTTCTTAATCATCTTCCTCTCTCCCAGGTATGCATTTTTTTATACATGCAGTTATTTATAAGGAACAATTCTGGCCCTACTGAGCCCTCATTTACAGAGGCAAATAGCCATACTCCTTCAGTCTTCCTTCTACGCTATTTCCTTGACTAATTTAATTCCCCTTTTCTGCAGTTCAGTTTTCTTTTTCTCAAAGATACACAACCAATATTACAGAGTTCTGTGGATGTCCAGGATGTTTCACCAATGTCCAGGATGGAAGTATCACACTGCTCTTTTCTGGCACATCTTAACATCACACTTCTATTTTTCAGAGCTCTGTCATTGAGATCTCCTCTTCCCTTGATTAACTCCTACTCTCAGACTTTTCTGTATATCCATAAATTCCTGTTATTTATCTGCCTAGACTTGCACTTTCTGTTAGTAAATTTCATCCAATTTCTACTAATTTAGTTCAGAAACCCACAGTTTTCCCACAAGCAAAAGGAAACACCTGGCTGTTTGCTGGCCCACATACCACTTTGAAGTGCCTTTTACAAATGCCATGTGTTGATAACCTTGTGCTAGGATTTCACCTTTCTGGTCATGCCCCTTCATTCCTGTGTTCTTTCACCTTATCTTATACCCTTTATTGTTTGATTCTTTTCTCCTGCAGAATCAAACACAAAAGACGAGATAACACAGTACTTTCCCAGTCTTGTCTACCTTGCTGCTTCTGCACGCTTCAGTTTCAGAGAGACTGATGCTCTGCTTCACCATCTGCACCAACAGCATGTACAAGGAAGGTTTAAGAATTTTAAGTGTTTAAAGACTTAATAAAATATCAATTTAATTTTGAATCTAGGTATGCAAAAGGAGTCAGCTGTGCCCTGTCTGAAGACATGTGTTCCCAATGCAAAATACTTCCTTGCATAAAGTGCTGAAGCACTGATACAGCACTTTGTAATGATATCTGTTAAGGTATATAGATGTCTGTTTCTGTCTTCATTAGGAATAGTGCTTAGATAAATGAAGAAACTTGAGCTGATGCAACATTAAGGCTTTTGAGAGGGATGTTTTCTAATTTTTTATTTCTTTCTTACTTTACATACAGGACATCTGTACCAGGTTGACAGAAAGGTCAGACTTAAGCTCCTGACATTTTAAGAAGAATGGAAGAGTTGAAAAAGGGGTGCACTGCACTCACACAGGATAAGTATAATTCAGAACTTGCCCCAAGTAAAGGATATTTTGAGGCATTACATCATTAATATAAACGTGGACATTGGGATGAAGGAGTGGTGGTCTGTCATCAGCAGCAAGGAAGATTGCTTACCAGTCTTTGGAAATCTTTCTCCTGAAAATCAAGAGAAATAATTGGTTGAGAGTGATGTTTGCCCCACAGATAAATTAAAAAGCCTCCAGGAATAAATTCCATGCCAGGACCTTTCTGAGAACAACACAGCATCACCCGCATGCTCTGTCCTCTCTTTTGTGCCACTTAGCTTGCACCAGCTGCAGATTTATTGTACAGTTGGACTGGGGATGCAAAGATTAACTCTATATGGAGACATAGTTTAGTCCAGGTGGCTTTGGTCTCTTCAGCTATGTGTGTTGTGGTTTAACCCAGTCGGCAGCTAAACACCACACAGCCGTTCGCTCACCCTCCCTCCTCCCTCTCTGGGATGGGAGAGAGAAACGGGAAAGTGAAGCCTGTGAGTTGAGATAAAGACAGCTTATTAAGACAGG
The DNA here is from genome assembly GCF_011077185.1 of Oxyura jamaicensis. Lineage (NCBI taxonomy): Eukaryota > Metazoa > Chordata > Aves > Anseriformes > Anatidae > Oxyura > Oxyura jamaicensis. Next base: position 80,413,257 of record NC_048926.1, on the reverse strand, counting down.
AAAATAATAATAACAATAATAATAATAATGATAATAGTAGTACTACTAATGTACAAAACAAGTGATGCACAATGCAATTGCTCACCACCCGCTGACCGATGCCCAGCCTATCCCCGAGCAGCCAGCCCTCCCCACCCTGGTTAGCCACCCCTATTATTTTTTAGCATGACATCAGATGGTATGGAATACCCCTTTGGCCAGTTTGGGTCAGCTGTACTGGGTCCGTCCCCTCCCAGCTCTTGCTGCACCCCCAGCCTGCCCGCTGGCAGGACGGAGAGAGGAGCTGAAAAGTCCTTGGCTTGGTGTAAGCATTGCTCTGCAACAATTAAAACATCAGCATGTTATCAGCACTCTTCTCATCCTAATCCAAAACATAGCACGCTACCAGCTACTAGGAGGAAAATTAACTCTGTCCTAACTGCAATCAGGACAATGTGTTATGTTTTCCCATTGTTAATTGCAATATGTCCTTAAAGTTTACCTTGCTTGCTCAGAAAAAAAAAGTAGGTGTTAGTGCTGGGTCATTTTTTTGGGCCTGGGATCACTATGAGAGATCCCACCAGAAACCTGGGATTACTGGGAGGCTTTCAGTGCATATTACCATGGAAGAGCTTCCACTGACATCTCTAGATTTAGTCATGCTTATTGTCTGCATCACCATGTTCAGTAGAAATTAGATGTTTGCAAGCCAGGGGGAATGAAAAATGAAATGTGGAAACCACCACGTAATTAGGATTAAGACATTCAGGAAGATAACAATACCTCTTTGAAAGAGCACTAGACTTCATTGCCAGTAGTTTTTTGGTGGTATAGAAGAAAATGCAATCTGTGAAAACTTTTTCTTTTGACAGAAAGAAGCACCTTTAATAAATGCCACTAATGATGGCATTTATTAAATGCCACTCATTAACTATACTTCAGTCTACAGATCCATAAAGGGAGGAACATATCTCCAATGCATAAAGATTTGTTAGGCTGGAAGAAGCTGAATTCACCAACAAAACAAATCAAAACAGAGCAACACTTTTTTTTATTCCCTGAACAATTACTAAATACTGTTCACATTGTAAGTTATTTTGTTGTTGTTTGCATATTCTGTATGTGAAGGAACTTGTGAAATATGTTTAAAACATAAATGGCTAGTATTAAAAAGAGCAGCATAACAGATATTAACTTCCATTCCTGCATCGAATGAAGAAATGTTACAGACAGCTTTCATTTTAAAAGGTATATAATCACTATTGACAGTGATCAGTGAAATATTAATTTGAATCAACTTTCACATCACAGTGTTTTTTCTGTCCCCACTTTCAATATTCCCATTTCTTCTATTTTCTACTTTTCACCTTCCTCTTTGCTTCACCATTGCTTCACCAGGAGACAGTTTATGAAGAAACATTATATGGTGTCCATTTGGGCCTTTTACCTGTTTTGGGACTACATTTTAGTCCACAATTTCATCTTTTCTCCATCTGGTGCTCTCTCTAATCCTCTTTTTTGTTATACTTTTCTTTTCTTTGCTAGCTGAGGAGTTGCTGGTCAAAGCCTAAGATCACCAAATTGTGTCCTGATCCTTGCCACCAGCATGGACATAGTGCAACCTTATAAAAAATAGCTGTGAAACTTAGAGTGGAGATGACATAAAGCATTGCCAAGATTAGCTTCTCAAAATATTTCTTATCTGAAGCCCACTTGAATGGACAGGACCTGTTTCATTGACAGCGCTCCTTCTTCTGATGCCTTTCACACATTTCTGTCTCAGTTTACATGGTATGTGAATTATTCGTGTCCTGCTGGGGATAACCTTGTTGCCGGTTACAGTTTTGGGCAGTATGCACCCGATTCATCAACACCTGATTCATCAACAAACATGCTATCCCCATGCCCATGCTGTACCTGTCTGTTGTACTTCGTAGTCAGGGAATGGTGCACAAAATTGATAGGGGAATGCTCTGTCTGAGTACTGGAAATAGTTTGTTCAGCTCCTGTCTGGGCTGTTTGGATGAGCTAAGTGCTAATACCAGAGTCAGGCAAGTCTAACCTGTTGGGTGACTACTTACAGACAAGAGTAGACTTTTGGGATATGGCTGTGTGCCCAATATCAGATGCGGATGTTATTCTACATAATATAAGTTATGTGTTATAAATATTAATTATATTATAAATAATATAAAATAAATAATTTTACAAATAATATACAAATAAAACATATTATATAAATATAAATATATTTGTATAAATGCATATTAAAATGCATGCAATAATTTATCTGGAATTAATATATTTCTGCTTTTGATTTTTACAGGCATTTGGGGTGTGGTCCAGGATATTTTCTATTTACCAAAATTACACTCTCAGATAGAGCTAGAGGCAGACACTTTATTAACATAACACAGAAAGTAAGGTGATAACGTGTCACTAGAGTAGTGTTTTCATTTTAAACAACAACGACAAATAGCCTTTTCATGACAACCTGTATTATCCCTCTTGTTTCAAAGACTGTTTAGTAGATCTTTTAATAGCAATATCTGACTTTCCACAGGCTACAGGACTGACATTCCAGGATTTTCTCCCAAACATTGTGCACATTATGAATATCTGAGTGGGCTCTCATTATGGGATTTGCAGCCCTGAACAGTGGCCAGCCTGTGCACTGTCACGGTCCTGATTTCAGGGCCTGGGCGTGCGTCAGGGTTAGTGTCCTAAATATTTTCAAGACTTATATGACATTGTTCCATCTTCACCCATGGAAGTGCTTATATACATATGAATATACAATTTTATTAAAAATAGGCATGCCTCTTGATCTTCATGGTTACGCAAAGCATGCTTGGAAACAGTGGCTGTTTTGGGAGCCAGTCATAAAAATCTGCCATGTATTTTAGCATTGACATGCAGATATTCACATCCATTCTGAATTGTATGACAGCATTATTTGTTTGTGCAAGGCAAATATGGTACATAGCACAAATCACCATGAAATTACTGAGTAGTTACTTGATCATTTAATTATTGTGCAGTTGCATAATAACTCCATGACTATTGAAGCCCTTCAGATTGCATTAATTATACTCGGAGTAATTATTCCCATCCACTGACATGGATATATGTCATACAGTTTGCTAGACAAGATAAATTTTTCAGAAACTCATGACTGAAGCGAGGGTTTTAAAAATGGGCTGGCCAACGCAGTCTTAATTATAGCATTTGGCAGTATGAATTTATTTCACCTAACATTGCATAATGTAATTATGTTATTCCAACAGAAAAGGCTATGAATTGTACTTCATAGCTAATATATCTCTAAGAATGAGATGAAAATATGTAAATAACAATTAAACTAAAGCTCCATCACATTCTATAATAAGTTGGTCCTCTTGTCCACGGTGACACGGTCCTGCAGGTCTGGTTTTAGAGAGCAGGTCTGAACACCTGTGTGCTAAGGTGCCTGCAGATGAACCGAGGACCTCTGCTTGCTCTGCATTCAGGCACATCCTCTGACAACTCATCAACCCCTTCTTCCCTTAATCCTGCAGTGCTGGGTAGCACCACTCTACCCACAGATGGGATTCATAGGAGCAGATACACAAGTATATCCATCCATTCACAAGAGCAGGTAGATATGGAGATGTCCATTCTAAGTGGTGGAGAAAGTCAGGGCTTTATCCCAGTTTTCCCTAACAAAACCTGAAGACAGTGCTTCCTGGACAGTGTGGACTGAAGACACACTTTTATCCAAGTATGTGCTCAGAGTTGCTCTCAAAGGCAGAGCTTATATATATCCTTTCTGTATGTATATGTATACAGAAAGCCATGGTTCATTAGACCAGGAAGGGCTAGGTTGATTTTCAGCTCTGCAGGAGCCTTCTTGGCTCATGCTGGGAAAATCAAATGGCACCTTTGCGATGTTTCTGAGCTGTGGGATTGTCTCATCTCTTTAGATTTTAATTTATTGAGGCAAAGTCAGTTTTCTGTGTGCACTCAGCAGAACAGGGCTCTGATCTTGGTTCAAGTAGCTGAATGGCACTGTGAACAAATAAAAGAGGTGGATGCAGCCAGAAGTTGTTGTACCAAGGGCATGAAATGGCATCTGAAGTGTTGTAGCTGACCCTATTAGCACTGGCCAGCTTGGCCTGTCCTTCTGTGTTAGTGCAGATAGGGGTGAAACCTGTCTCACTTTCCTTGTTTCGATGAGGTCTGTTTATCGCTATAGCCAAAGCAGAGTCCTGTTCTGCTTGCCTTGGAACCCAGAAATAAGCACAGTAAAATAACATAGAATCTTTATGGGCACTTTGTAGCATTGTTAGCACTGCTAACAGCATTTTGTAATACAGCTTGACTTATGTATGCAAACAATAGGCACTGCAATGAAGTGGCAAACTGAGACCTGTGATATAGTTGCCCAAATGGGGCACAGGAAGATGTGTGCAAGAAGGAAAATCTGCAAGACAAGAATGAGCAGGCAGTTAAGACTCGCAAAACCACCAGAATGGGTAATTCTGCAGATTAGTCCTGCACACTAACTGAAATTAGAAGTAGACTTAATCCTGAAAATAAAGCATTGCGAGTAGAAGAGTAGAAGAAAAGTATTTTCTTTTTTTTATTTTTTATTTTTTATTTATTTTTTTCGGGGGGGGAGGGGGCCAGGGGCAGAGGTGTACAAAAAATGCCTATCAACAAGTGAGGCAAGATGGGGGAGAAAACCCTTTGGTTGTGAATTCCTTGGTCAAAGAGCTGCTGCAACCAGCCTTAGTCACTAAAGGTCAAGAACAGCCATATCATTCCAATAAAGACTTATCTTAAAGGTTGTTATAAGCCTGATTTTAAAAATTCCGTGGCAGTGATACCTAATTTTGAAGCTGGAATAGAAATGTACACAGGTTCAGCTGCAACAGTCAGTTTTAAGCACACAAGGACACCAGAACCCACAAACTAAGGAGAGGAAGGTTGATGGATACTCACAAGATGGGTTTCTTTTAAAATTATTTTTATACTTTTTACGGTTTAGAAATGTATGAGAAAGTGAACTTCTAAGCTTGCATCAAAGGATCCCGCTGATCTCAGATGAGTTAGATGACATATCAACTGTGTGTCATATACCCTTCAACAAATAATATCTTCAAGTATAGTTACGATCTCAGATCCTATGTGGCATGCAAAATTTAATTTATGCCACAAAAATCTTCCCACAACTCTGCTCCCCCCTTTTTTCTGCTCACCAGCTGCAATACATACTGGGTAGTTTTTTTTTTTTTACTCTGAAATTATTCCTATAGTAAATTACTAGTAAATACTTAATATAATATTAATAAAAAATGCCTGGTTTGTTCTTTATTTTTAAATTTTGAAATTAAACCCAGCATTAGGGCCATGCCTATAAGTAAGTTCATGGAATAATGGGTGGGCAAAGTGGACTTGCTGTTTTTGCCACTAAGAAAAGCATGCTGATCTCTGTTTTTCAGTGCTCATAAAGAACAGATGATAAAAAAGAGTAGTGCATGCCTTTTCCCACCCTTATACAAGAGCTGAGAGTAACTTTGAACATAGTAAATGGGGAGAGGTTGACTACTTCCACACCAGCAAACTGACAGCAGCTCACTCCCCCCATTCATTTATAATGTGAATTTCTGCTAAAACGATCACAGTGAAGTGGCTGATGTTGTTAATACTTATATCAATCTTCAGACTGCATGTTAGCTCAAGCTAAACTGAATAATTTCCAGGTGGCAATCAGGGGTAAGCTGGCATGCCTTGGTGGTCTGCCCAGCTTCCATGGCTCCATCCCAAACCCACTCTAAGCTGTGTTCTCACACCAGAGATGGGCTCTCCATAGAGGCTTCCCAAAAGCTGCTTTCCTTTGTATGGGGGTTCTCTGTGTCCAGGACCAATGACGCCCACAGGGTTGTGAGAAGGATTGCTTTTTAATGAAAAAGAGCATTTATTTATTTATTTATTTTTATTTTTTATTTTTAAAAAAGTTTAAATAATTATCTGCTTCCTGAAGTCAGGCTCGAGGGGTCCTAAAAATGTTGTTTCAGCCATAATATCATCTGAAATTATGCACCCTGAGAAAGAGTATCCTAATTCATTAGTGATATTTTGGGGAAAGGGAGGGATGGTAAACTAATCAGAATATCTGTGTGCATTTAAAGCAGTGTGTACTCTGGGAGTGTTGTACTGCACATAATTGCTTAACTTAATGCAACTTAAGCTTCAAATTATTGTGTTAAAATGTTCAGATCTGACTGAATTCAAGGAGATATTTTTACAGGATTTCTGAAGGCTACACATAAAATAATGGTCAGTAACTGCAAGAATGGGGGATAAGGCTTTTTTTTTTTTTTTTTTTTTTTTTGTTCATTACTTCAGTACATTTTATCTATGAATCGCCTTCATGATTATGCCTGCCACTATCATTTAAGATGTTTACTGATGTTTTACCATTACCTTTGTCAAGAAGCAGTGCCCTGGAACAGAAAACTCAATAGCTCTTTCCCATAAAGTCAAAGAAACCAAACTAATCAACATGGAAAGTTGTTCTCTGTCCCTCATTACTAGCTTGTCCTTGAATCAAAGTGTTGAGAATTGATATCAAGGTACATAGCTAATAGCTTTATTGAACGTCTCCTCTCTACTGCATAGGTATCTCTGTGGTATGGAATAAGCATCCAAGCTGCTGTGCCAGCATACTTGAGGTTCATTTTTAGGATTTACTTTTTTTTTTTTTTTTTTTTTTTTTAAGGGCAATCTCCTTGGTGGTTCCAAAGTCTAAAAGTCACGCACCTGGATGATAAGTTTTCAGGCTTTCAACTAGAGTGTTGTACTGTTGTACTCTACTTTGCCAAGCACTTCTCATGCCCTCATCACTGATAGATACCATTAACAGAAAGCTTCAGGTTGTCATGAGACAGAAAGCAGAATAAACACTCTCTGCCCTTTCACCTAGCAGTTTGTAAACAGAGATTAAATTAACAGCATGTGTTGTCTACACCTATAAACATCCTCTTTGGACTTAGGTGGCTTGAAATACACCTTGTCTTTACCAGGAGGGAAAACTCAGTCCTTCATCCATCTTACATTTTTGATATATGTTCCTGTGCTTTTGAGGTAAAATCAACATGCTGTTTTGGTACAAAACTACGTTCATTAGCAGCCAGTGTGTTTTAGAAACCACTTGACATGTCTCAGAATACTAATGATAAAAGAAGAAAGAATTTACAGTAAATGAAACCTAGAAACTTGAAAATAGTATTTACATGGGAAATATATTCTTTGTAAGTTAACTTTTAAAAAGCAGGTTGCAAAAGTACTATTTTTTGCATCATATTAAAGTTACCTACCCTCTGTTTTTCATATCTGTTGAGAAAACAGGAAATCACTAGTAAGCAATTCATTACACTTTGGCAAAAGCTGTCAGCTTCTGCTTAAGAGATTCAAAAATAAGTCACATCGGAGAATGTAAAATACCATTGATTTTAAAAAGCAGAGCTCCCTCAAAGGTTGAGATAATTGGTGTGTTTACACTGGGAGACCCAAACAGTACCTTGATAGCCCAGTGACTGCAGACTCCCTTTTTGCATGTGGATAAAGAGAGAACTTCCACCCTCACCTGTACCAGCTCTGCAGCTGCCTTGGGCACCATGTCTCACCTTGTCTGGTTTTGGACAGCCTCTCAGCTGGTGTACCTGTGCACAGCTGCAGGGTATTCCTGGGTTCTGGAGGAGCACAACCCTACCACCGTTTGTCAGCTATAGTCCATGAAACAACCCCAAAACTCCCTGTTTTTTGCAGTGACTCCATTAGTTGAGAGCCAAAGCTGACACCTTGTATGTTAACGTCGGAAATGTCTGTAAGCAAATATATAAAACCTACTTCATAACCACGTACAAACGACATGGTCAGCCCTTCTGTAATTTGGGAGTTACCGAGTTATTTAGTTTTGTACGTATAAAAGTTTTTCATACAACCGCGGCTGCCAGTATCACTTCTAGGCACATGAGATCGATCAGATTTCTTCCCCCAACCCACTAAATACAGATTCACTTCAGAAATCAAGAAGTAAACGCTGCTGATTTCTTGGCAGTGCTGTGGGCACAGGGCTGCCAAATCGCTTACTGTACTGCGTGAGGCTGCACCGAGAGGCATAAAGAAGAACTAACGGTGCTAGTCACATGCAGCAATTAGCTATGGTAACAGAATTGTTTTTAAACCAGGATTTGGACTTCATTTAAATAAAACTCGCCTCAAATTTACATGTTACAAAGCACTCTGCCTGCAATGAAAGTACTTAGCGTGCTGAGTCTCAGTGATTAGATTTTAATTTCAGGCAGCCAGGCAGGGTTGGATTTGGGGGTAAAAAAATACTCCTTGCTTATAGCAAACATATTAATTTGTTAGATAAATAAAGATTCACCATTCCCACCCCTGCCAGAGAATGATTCAACCATTTTTGAAAAAGCTATATTATTTAAATATTTCTCTTCAGTCTTAAGCTGAAAACCAATATACCTTGATTAAGAAGTGATTAATATTACTTGGTGAGAAGCTAAGCTGTCATATAATAGTCTGGAGGATCTGCAAAAAGTCAGAAAGATATTACAACACAGCATGAGCTACTCTCTGATCTTCTAAATACCTGGACTGTATTTGCTTCTACGATTTCTGCCTTATCTAACCTTCTTTATGCTCACCTGTAAGTTTATATTAAAGCCCCAATCAGTAGTATGGCTTCTAACACTGAGGATTTCATACTGTACAGAAATTAACCACCTCAAGTACATGTGTTTGCACTTTAAAATCCTTCCTGCCACTGCAGTGCATTTCCGAGATCAGGAAGTCCACACAGAAATACCAATGCAAACAGGTAGATATTGTAGCATGGAGATATACATTTATATTTGTGTGCATGTGATTTCTTAAATACAGATATTACTGCATCCTAGAGGCCACTAATAAGAGAAGTAACAACAACAGCAAAAATAATAATTAACTATGTTGGAGCAGCATGATAGCTGATGGCTATTCTGACGTATTTACACCAGCTGAGCTATGAATATTTTTAATATTGAGTATAATCAGACTGAAACAAGTTACCCTTATAAAACAGATGTTTATACAGCTATGAAGTTTCCACAAGAGAAAGACATAATAATTTCATTCATATCTAAAAAAAAAAATGGCAACAGCAGAGCAGACACGGTGCATAAACACGAGTGATGCTCGTGCAAGGTGCTTGCCCTCTGAGCATATCCCAAATTGCGAGGAGTGTTGGGAGATGCTGAACCAGCAGGATAACCCACTCTCCTGTCTCCCAGTCTTGTCTGCCTGACCATGCCTATCTTGATGGCAAAGGGAATTAATTAGCAGATTCAGCCCATGCATGCATCCCTACAACGTGCTGTGGCTTCACCAGCAGTGGCCCTGGCAATGCTCCAGGGGCACGTCCCCTTTGCTGTACACCCCTTGGGCAGAAGCAGAGGAGCAGGGCTGGTGTTGAAGTGGCTACATGGCTATGGAGTGGGAGCTGCTCTGGGAGACCAGAAGGGAGCAGGACGTTTCCTCCTGAGGCCAGTGACTCCTGGGTCACTCTGGCTGCTCGCCACCCAGTGAGGCTTGTGCTGGTTTATGTAAAAGCAATTAGCGAGAATAAACTCCTTGTGGCCCATGTGCTGCAAAAAAAGCATCCATCCACCGAGCTGCAGTCCTTCAGTGAGATGCAAGCTCCGAGTCGGCCAAATGAAGTACAGGCTCTTCTGCTGAATCTGCCTGAAACATTTTTCTTATGTCCCAGCTGTTACAGCACCCAGTCGACGGAGCTGTGAGATGAGGAACATATGCCTGTAACACTTCATTTCAACAGGCTCACTTAGTGTCTCTGACTTTGATCTTTCACTGTATACTTCCTGTAACTGGAGTTAGTTACAGGCTGAAACAAAGCCCAGAGTTACCAAAGAGTTTTTCTCTAAATATTCCTTTTGTACCAGACTCTGTTACTGCATGCGTCAGATGAGCCAGCTGGAGGACAGTGTCTCTGCAAAAATGCTGCTGCCACTAGAACTCTTCCTAGCTGCCTTTGCAGCCCCTGGTATCATACTGCCAGGGTAACTCTGGACCAGCTGCAGTTTTTTTTTTAACCTAGTAATGCCCTTTGTGTTCCCTTTTCTGCTAGGAACATCCCCAGATAAAAGCATAAAAAAGCTGTGCAGAAAGTCCTTGTTGGACTCAGTGCCTAAACACTAGTCCTTTATCCTGAACCATCCTTCATAGAAAATAATGAATTTTCAGTACTAAGTTTTGGTCTTTAGTGTTAACTGTTCAGGTAGGGATACTTTTTTTTTTTTTTTTTTTTTTGTCTGAACAGGAGTTTCCAAATGCTGCAATATTGTTCTCTTTGCACTGCAGATGGGTGGAGAATGATAACTCTGTTAAACATAAAGTGATCTTTTCCCAAAGAAGTGGCTGAACTGTCAGGAACTAGTTTTGGCTACAAAGGACAGGAAATATGACTAAAAATATATGAGTGAACACACAATACTGCAGAAGTAAGCAGCCTCCAAAAACATTTTTTTTTCCCCCCACAGTCATTTATTTACTTGTTTTTCACATCACCATTGTAGAGTAACAATCAGATGAAAACTGGGGACCAACACTGCCCTGTCAAAAGATTATTTTCTAACAGCACTGTGTGGGTACAGAGAATATCTTTTACTGTTGTGTCAAGTACTTTGATCCCAGCTATCTTTGTTAAAGGAGAAGCAAGTTTTACATATACATATGAACAACATGCGGGGAGAAAGCTTTGCTAGAATGCTGTGGTTTTTAAAAACTAAGTATGTAAATGTTGTGCTGCATAAGCATGAGGTACGTTTCAAACATATGGGGAGTAGAAATTGAACTAGAATTCAGTTATTCTGGATTCTCATTCCTATGCTCATTTTGTGACAATATGTAATTGCAAAGGGAGTCTTGTCATCTTTTGATTTCAAAACGTCTCAGACTCCTTAATATGTATGTCAGGTTGCTTGATTTTTATCATTCTTGTAAGTTGAGGTGACTGTTTAGTGCTTTACAACATCATCAATGATCATTCCTGCGGAGAGCAGAAAAATGAAAAGTCAGTTACAATTTCCAGGATTCTAAACACTTTATTATTATTATTATTATTATTTTAGTTATTTTGAAGTAGAACCCAAGAGCCCTGACTGAAATTATGGAGTTTCCCATCATATACAGGTAACCAGACAAACATGAAGGAGAAATCACCAATAAGACTAAGAGTGAATCGCCCAAAAATAAATGAATAAGTAAATAAGAAAAACATTTGAGAATTATGAAGGAAATTTGCTTATATGTCCTCTGACCTACAAGACAAGTAAAATCAGAATCATTTTACTATTTTCAGTATCATACATGTATTATTTTGAAGGTTTTTCAGCACTCTGTGGTTATGATTCATTTTTCCATTTGACTGTTCTGTGGAGGAGGTACTGTATCCAGGTTTTTTAGACTAAGTTAGCCACCTAAAGAACTGGACAGCAGCTGGAGGCACTTCACTTAGAAAGCAAATAGATGCCTGACCTCTTTGGAAATAGCCCACTGAAGGCTCCAGTACTGTTAGGACCTTTACAAGTATCACATACAGTCTTACTTGGATTGAAAATGACCAAAATATTGAAAGAAATGCATGACACAGAATCTGAATACATTCAAAATGAAGTTATAAAATAGCCTATTCCGTGGGATGAAGAGACTAGAGAAGCTCACCTCTTAAATGTATTTGAGGAAGTGGTATGAACAGGAAGACGCAGAGTAGAAAAAATGGCTGTGTGTTGTGGGTTAACCCTGGTAGGCAGCTAAGCCTCACACAACACTTTAATAAGATTATTGATTCATAAAATTAATATATATACACATAAGTATGGTTATAGTCCAGAATTTATTTTAAATTGATTATCAGTTTGAATAACCGGCCTGAAGCATCTGGAAAGAGTTGTCTTCTCTGAAATTACTTGTCCTCTAAAAAGAGTTGTGGAAAAAAAATAACACAGTTGAAAAAGGAACAAATGAAAAAGCTTTGAACAAATGTGTTAAGCACATGGCTTGTTTACATGTCTCGCTACTAATTACATATCTTAAAAAAATATAATTTGTGAATTTAATGTCTAGAAGGCTGCTGTTCTGATAATGTGGTGTATGTGTGCATCAGGTCTGCTGCAAGGTCTATGGTAGAAAATATTAGATTTAAGCATGCTTTGCTTGCTTTAGTGGAAATCATGCACAACATATTAACAAAATATTATCAGAATATTCTGATATAGGAGCATAAACATGATCACTGATTTGCTGGTGACAGCCATTAGCTGGAATCAGCTGTACAAGATCACCTCAGCTCCTATTGTCTTTGTTGAACAGGAGCCAGCACCCTTTGCTTGGCTGGAGGGTTGCAACCTAAGTCCAAAGGAGGTGGCTTTCAGGATTTCTGTTTCTGCTGTTTGGAAACAGTCATTTTTGCTCCCTGACCTCTCTCTGAAAGTTGAAGCTCTGCAGGTCTGTGTTGGGAAAACCAGTCAATAGCTGGAGAACTGCAGAGGAAATGAAAAATCTCATCCAAAGTTGGAGAGACAGGAAACGACCAGAACAGAGAATACTTCTCAAAAAAATGTTAATTATATATCACACTGTGGTGTGGAAAACATCATAAATGGACCCGCCCTCTATGATGGTCTTAAATAGCTGGGCCTGTACAGGCAGGGGAAGGCCATACTAAAAAAGTCACAAAGGATGGTGAGACCATGAGGGGTGTCTGAAACTCTCTGGAAAGAGTGGCATCTCACATACACACCATTAAGGTCTCCTTGCAGCTTCATGTTTGAGGACAAGACAAAAACAACTCCCTTTTCCTTTTGCAGTGGAGGGGAAAAAGAGGGACATCCTAGAGCAGGCCAGGTTAATTCAACTGCCCCATGGTTACAGGAAGCATGCGATTTTGGAAATATTTTTCAAATATAATTAAGTTGAGGTAAAACATCTTTTCTGAAATACTGCTCAACAATGAAATGTTTCTGTCCTCTTCAAACTGTTAGGCCTGAAATCCTGCCAACAATACCCTTTGCAGCTGTTTGTATTGGTTCAGTTCCCTTCCTGTTATCCATTTATTTGTTCTGTGCTTGTTAGCATTTTGTGCTAGTTCTAATTTCCTCTCTCTATCTAATCTATGCCGTTGACTCAGTTCAACTGTCAGATTCCTTTTTTTTTTTTTTTTTTTTTTTTTTCATCTCAAGGTTCACATGTTGTTTTAACTCCTCTTTAACTGATGAAAAACCTAGTATCTCTGTGTTAAATATTGAGAGAAATGTGCTTCATTTGCTTGCATTGCAAGGCAGTTTTTTGGCTTTCTATGGATGCATGAAGAGTCTTTGAGATTGTGATTCCCACTAGTGATAACATATGTATTTGTAATATGTATATGTAAGCTCCTACGTTACCTAAAGTCCCCATTTATTTGTATAGTAACTAGAATAAAGCCAAATAATCAGATTGAACATTCATCTTGTTGCAGATTTTGCTGTAGAAAACACATCAGTCTGTCACATTTTTACAGTAAACTCTAGGATCAATTTAGTTGACAATTAAAACACATAAATTTGTACCTAGAGATGTTCTCAAATTCTTACTCCATTCCTACTCTGGCAAAACTAAAACAGAATTCAGTAAGAGTTCAGCCTTCAATGAGTTGCATAAATCTGGTTAAAGAATACAGGATTTGTCAATGCATTTTTAATACACACTTGAATATTACGGAAAAATCCATTGATTCATTGTGACTCCATAATAAATGCTCACATATCCACCAGTTTCCCCAGACAAAAGAGAACATTACACAGAGGGGTTAGTTATGCAGAAGTGGCACCAGTGTTCATACCTGTGGTTATCGCACCCTGGCCTGTTTTGACCAAACTCCCTAGCTTGCTTCACCAGGAACATGATCCAGGGCACAAAGAAATCACAGCAGTAGTATCCCAGAGCAGCTCAGGGAGCTCCCAGGCCAGCACAAATGCAATTGAAATGAAGTTGTCAAAGGGCTTTGCAAAACGGCTGCTCCTGCACTGAAAGAGCATGAGCTGATTTTGGCAGTGGAAGTGGTTTGCTAGCAGAGTCAGTGCTTTGTTTTCCAGGCAAAGTCATTTATAAAAGTGAAAACTATTGTCAGTATTTAACACTTGGATATGTCTGGCTTTATAAACTTAAAAGGAGGCAAAGCAATGAAAGTGTCTCTATTTCTAAATGGGTGTTATAGAGCCTCCAACAGGTGTGCTGAGTTTACGCACCCCCTGCATTTCATCATGAAAGGACATGTGAAGCACAAATGTCCATGCTCTTTGAATATCTAGCAAGATATTCCAGCACATACATATAGCAATATATGAACACCTGAACACCTAGCAAGAATTTGGTGATTCTATGAATACTGTTTAGTGATGGTATTAGTGGCTGTCCACAAGTAAGTTCTGAATTCCCAAAAGAACACATTTTTTTTTTTTTTTTTTTTTTTTTTTTTTTTAAGTCAATGGATCCCTCTAAAACTTTCTGTCTCTAGAGAAATTAGACCCCCATATCTACCAAAACTGACAGCAAGTGGTAGGTGAAGGTGCTGAGTAGGACACAAATAAACAAAGTCATTGAAAATCAGAGCCTAGGACACTGCTTTTTCAACCCTAAAAGCTGTTAGAGCAAAAAGCTATCAGGCTGTCTGGAAAGTTAGTTATGAGCAGGAACCTGAGAGAAAGCTAAAAGATCTATCTTCCTGGGCACAGAGCGGACTGCAGCATCATATGTGGGAGCTCTGGGCTGGGAAAATGACCTTTGATGCTCATTACAAGCGTGGAAGGAGGACTTCCAGACATGTTTTGTAAATAAACAGGAGTGTACTAAGTAATATACCTGACTCAGAATATCATTTTTTTTTTTTTTTTAATGATTTATTTAGATGGTAATTTCCTGAATTATTCTGTGTTCCATGTTGCCTGTGTTTACTCTGCAGTTAGCAAGCCAGCCCAGCAAAGTGAAACACTTCCTCCTAAGGCTCTGACAGTGGTGGGGGATCCAAAAGCGATGTTCTGCTGCTCTCTGGAGAGAGGGAGCATGCACTCGATACTTTTCTCATCTCTTTGAAAAGCCAAATTAAATCTCTTGCAAAGAAAATGAAATGTGGCATTAGGATCCAAGCTTGGGTGAGCTCTTACCGAAATGATTGCTCATGGTTCAGCTCACAATGGAAAACACAGAAGCTGGTATCATTGCTGCAAATGCTAGGGAGCAGCTAGGTCAAGAGTGTGATAGGCAGCTGATGTCAGTTTACCACTGAAATCGTGTGTGATGTTCTGTACTGTCTTCTCACTGCTCGTGGGAGAGCATGAGAACATATGGCTTCTCTGGAGCAGCCTATGTGGTGAATTAACAGTGTATAATGTAAGAGACAAATATGCTGCCTTGGTCTCGCTTGGCTCTGGGGAGCCAGGCTGGCCACCCCCTGGCCAGCAGTTCTTGTGCTCCTTGGGCTCTGTAACAAGTTTTATTTTATTTTTCAATGATTTTAACTTATTTTCTGTGAAGAGGCCAGAGATGTGTGGCTTATGATACAACAGACTCACAGATTCTGGAGTGCGGGGATGCCTGCTCTTGAGTAGCTCAACCAAGCTGAAATTCTTTGCAGACACTGTAGGGCTGTATGCCAATAATACCTCACATGTGTCATCAGTCTTCTTTAAATGGGATGTCTTGACAGAGCACTTGTTTCAAGGGAGATCTCCCCAGGATATGGAAGACGGTGAAGGAGTGCCTCATGATATAGGCCATTTATTGCATACGTGCTTAGAGAAGATGGTATGTTCAGTCGGGAAATACATTTATAATTAATTTGAAAAGTTATAGTGAATCCTCTGATGAAATATCTAAATGCTCCGGTCAGAGAAGGATTTTCTATTTGTGAGTGTTGTTGTCTGTACCGGCCAGTGCTGGACCAAGATCCATGCTGCATGCTACCTTTTTTTGCCCTACATCTAGCACAAAACAATTTCCGTCCTTTAGGATGAACCACAAGTCAAAATAACTGGATTGAAAAAAAGATGCCATATTTTCTTACATATTTTCTCACATTCAAAGTGGATCTTACCTCTCTGAATATTTGCAAAGCTTTGAGCAGACTATCATCTTGCATCTGGACTGCATGCCATCATATGCTAATAATATTCACTGACTGTTTCACCTCTGTGCTGTTTGAGGCCCACCAAAATCTGGGTCACCTCCTCCTCTGATTTAAGATCTCTCTCCCTCTCTGACATTTAAGATATCTCAGAGAGGAAGCTTTTGAATATGTCTCCCAAAAGGAGCAACAAATGTGGCTGAGCACATATTACCTGAAGATGTGGTGCCTCCCAAAACACAAGTAGGCATTATTACCCCATCACCTTGCTCTGTGTTGGCTTGACCCCTGGCTTGGAGAAATACTCACTTCATAGACTCATGGAATTCCAGGAGTTTGACACAAATGGAATTGGGTCCGGGAGGCTTTATCCCACCAACTGGGGAAGCTCCAGGCTTATCACCTGAATCAGTAACTCCTCTGTGAAACTTGTTTTGGCATCTTTCATTAGAGGAAGTGGCTTGAGGCACAATGAATGCAAAGGTCTGAGCACCTTTCTTCAGCTTAATTAAATAGGATTCCTTCTGTTTTCTTAGTCTGTTGAACAGTCTAGGGAATTCTTGAACTAAGTTAATTTGATCTCATTCAAGATTTGAAACTGATTTATTTCTTCCCTTGCCTTACAGGTTAACATCAGGCTTCAAAGTATTTATTTTTTATTTTTTTTGTGTGTGTGCCTTTGTGCAATGCACAGGATCAGGATCCAGCTCTTGCAGCATTTTAATGGTCTGTGAAAGCCTTTTTTTTTTTTTTTTTTTTTTTTTTTTCCCAAAGATGTAGGTCTTTTCTGAGAAAGTTTCAGCATTTCACACAGTTCTCTGCATATTCCTAAAAGTAGGTGTGACATCAGTCCCCATGTCAAACTCAAGGAGACAGAGGTGTCTTTTGCTTTCAAGGCCTCCTCTGCACAGCTGAAACTGCTGGTGTGCATTTAGTTTTATATAAGTAATGTTCTGGATCGGCTATGTATATGAGCATTCTGCTCTTGACAGTGCAGACTGAAGTGAAACAGCTTCTGAAAAGTCAGGAAAAATACCTTCCATCATCCAAAATTACTGTAACCCATACTCCAGTGATCATTGCTGTCACTAATAGGCACACTTCTTCTGATGAGGGTAACACCCTGCAGAGACGTTAGTTGGCTGGGATTGGACCAATAACCTTGCAGAGGGTAAAATGTTGAGCATGAGCTTTTTGTACGAGTGCAAAACAGCATAGCAAACTGCAATGTAAGACCAGTGACCAGTGCTATTTTGTCCAATTACCTGTGTGCTGAATCTTTAACTTCCTCTGCATAACAGCATACCATGGTTATAGATGTGGTAGGCAAGGTACAAGTAGAGAGTGCAGAGAAAGGAACTATCTAAAGAACTTAACATTTAAGTCACTCATTGTGCAATCCAAGAGGTAGGACTACACACCTTTCCCTGACATGCAGAGCTGTGTGAGTATTGTGAAACATAAAATGAAACATGACACTGAATTTTCTCTTCACATAAAACTATGCAGGGTATTTCAGTCAACAAGTAGAACAGTGAAATTTATTTTATTTGCATTTTACCTGTAGAGAGACAGCACTGGACTGATCACAAGCAGTAACTACTACAAATCTGTCCCTTTGAAATCTCCACAAAACATGCGCATTTCAAAAAGATGCAAATACTAATAAATAATGAATGGTTTTGGTAATAATGATCTAATTTATCCATTTAAGGAAACCCATTATAAATGTAAACAATAGTGCAATTCAACATTTATGAAGTCCTTGTTTTCTCTTCTTATGGAATTTATTTAACAGACATCACTAGAACTATCCATTATTTATCATCTTTTAAAATTTAATGAATATAGATATGAAAATTGTTAAAAACTGAAATACAGAAAATGTCTCATTATCACATTGATGAATCTGGACTGAAAGTTCAAACCCACAAGTGAAAATGAGTTTGCTGGTCTAAGCTACAGACTATTTGTCTACTAAATAGTTTGAGGAATTAATTCTTCACAAACAGCAAAGTCTTTAAAAAATAATGTATTCCAAAGTCAAGACTGCGAAATGTACTCATTATGAGAAGAAAATTAGTTTAAAAAGATGAACTAACTAGAATCTTTGCCTAAAATCCCACTCAAATGATTTTAAATGAACTAAATAAGTAAAGCACTTCACAATTTTTTCTGTGCTTCTGAACCTAATTGCTTATGTGGACAAGATGGGGCAGTACAAAATTAGCTTTAAAAGAAACCAAAGAACAGCTCTTATTTTTGATGTGGTCAAAAATGGGATTTTTTCAAAGAGAGAACCTTACAATCTGCTCTTCTAACGTATGATGGTAGATTTAAAGATTTCAAAGTCAGTAAGCTTTGGGTAAGCAACCAGAAAACAAGCTTGCTTTTCAAACTAAATTTTAGCAGAGCATTGTGAGGACACTTGCTAGAAATAAATTATAGTTAGCTGATCAATGGAGCATTTCAAGACAAATTTAAGCTCTAGTATTCCAATAACTCTTTTCAAGATATGCTAGGTGAGAAACTAATTAAAATATCAGACTGAATTTTTACCTCTCCCATAATTACAGATGGTGCCAGGACTTCCTTTTCCTGCAAAAGACTTGTTGTTTCCAGTGCCTGTGAAGATCTGCATTATTAGGAGTGGAGGTTTTTCTATTTTGTATTTTTTAATAAATATTCTGTGTACGTAGTCTTACAACTTTGGATGGTGTCAGAACACAGGAGGAAAAAGAAGCGTACGAAACAGCAAGAGTCTCCAATCACTACAAAGTATTGTATCTAAGAGTGAAAAAACAGACATTAGTAGAAGAGCAAAACTTACTATATATATATATAAAAAAAATCTAAAGTGTTGAAAAATAAAAGGCATTGTGCAGCTTACAGTTCTTGCCAGGAAACCATCTATCACGAGACTACTAAAGAGGTATCATTTTTGGGAGTTTGCCAATGGGACCTGATGATATGCCAAAACAGGTGTCTTAACATTAGGACAAAAGATAAAAGCTCAGACACTTCAATAGTTTTCAACACTGGAAGCTGAGGAGAAAGACTCTACTCCTAAGAGGGACTTTTCCTTCTTTCCCTTGGCAAAAGGAAAGAACAGAAGGATAGAGCATAAATTTTAATCAATGTGAAACCATATCAGAGCAACATAAAACCACATAAACCAGTGTCTTTGTAAAGGTTGTTACTGGGATGCTAAAAGAATATAGTTTTAAAGCCTGCGATTCTACATTTATTTAACTTATCCCTCCAAAACCAGCAAAATATTATCCAGCAAATTCTCTCTCCCCGCTTTAAATATATCTTTATATCTATATATCTATCTATATCTATATCTATATCTATATCTATATATAGTGATTATACTATTCAGCTCCTAGTTTGCCACACAGAGGATGACTTCATGTCTATGGCTTGAAAGCTCTGGCTGTGCCCATGTTGCCAGGTGGTTGCCTTCTGCAGCTTGGTCTGGTTTTCCAGCCCAAATCCACACACCACAGCTCCCTTCTGCTTTGCACATCCATGTTTCTCCCCTGAGGAAACCTGAAGATAAGCCTACGTGGGTGTGCATGCCTGAGTCTTGCCAGGAGGTGAACTGACGTGTGGCCATGTGCTACCAGAGCTGGGAGGCATTTGCAGCTCCCCCCCGCCATGTGGGATGATCTCCATTGTCTCAGGTCCCAGAGTCATGACATGTTCTTGCTTTTTCTGTGTGCTAGGAGGCATCCTCAAGTACTTGTGAGGCTCACATATGCTACAGTAATAGGTCTTAAAAATAGGCAAAAGGCAGATTTAAAAGATGCTCATCAAAGAAAATGTCAAATGTTTTTGACTCCTCTAAACTGGTCTCTTCTTCCTGGTACAAGAATAATTTTTAGCAATGTGAATCAGAAAAAACCTTTGCCGGAAGTGATTTGAACTTATTCATTTGGCTGCAGCACAGGACATATTACCTACGAATAGTTGGATATCCACTGAGTACCTGGTCAAGTAAAGTGAAGTATTTCACACAATGAGATAAGTACTCAAGGACAAATTCAAGGCAGATCTCCCCCTACAGAAACCTCTGTGTGCTTTCAACTGCCACATTGGAAGAAACATCTGTCTGTTTGCTCAGAAATAGTGTATTACAGCTCTTTTATTGAGTAAGATTACAGTTTTTGATTAATTCACCAGTCTCTCTGTGTTACTTCTCCTAACAAGGTAGGGGACTGTCTACCATAATCATCATTACAAGGTTAGAATAATGGTGGCATATATCTTTGGTCTCTACCCAAATGCAGCATGTTTTGGTATCAAGACTCCTTAATTAAAAGGCTATAGAGTGACAAGCAAACTAACAGCACTTCACATTAAGCTGAATTATAATACCCAAACACTTTACTGTATTTCTGCCAGTTCCAGTAACTCTATAATTGCATCCGCATCGTGACATGCTTCTGCTGATATCACAAATGCGTTGTGGCATATGATCCTGAAACACACCCCGCATTTTGCTAAGCTGAGAACAAAAGGGTAGCACATGTGAGAAAATATTGGCTCTGAACACAGAGGAAATATGCCTGGGTAAAACACCACTGCACCACAAAATGCATGCCCCGCATGTCACACCACCAAAACAACCAGCCTGCACGTGGTTTGACCGTGTGATGATGCCGGTGCTTCTTGACCAGTTCATGTCACCATATCACACACTGACAGTGCACAGCCTCCTTCCCCATCCTTTGCACAAAGTCAAGCCCCTCTCCCTCAGGCCTGCCCCCTCTGCTCCTTCTCCACCTTGATCTTTGGTGTGCCTGCCACGGTCCCATGGGAGATTACCCACATCTGGCTGCAGCCTGTATGTCAGTGGGGATCCTGTGCTCCTGGTGGTTTTCCTTGGCATGAGGGATGGCCTGCAGGATGCTGAAACCCTTTGCAGGTTACCAGCCATGTGGACACACAGGGAGAGCATGGGGACATGCATAGGACACACCTGGGAGAGCAGGGGACCCGGTCTCTCAGAAGCTTCACAGAAGGATGCCCAGACACCAGGAGAGGGGCACAGAGCTCCCTGAATGCATCCCCCTTCCCCAGTCAGTGCAATGATATGGGACTTATGCTCCACTTGCCCCCAGGTGTTTCCTTTTGGTTTTGACTCTTCTCCTGAAATGGCCGTGTATCTCCTAAAACTGCAGCTGTGGGAGAGCTAATGGTGCATTAACAGCTCAAGAGGAAAATGGGAGAGAAAGGCTGGAGGAGAGGTGGAAAAAAGGAAAGAAACACTGTTAGCAAGTCCACAGAAAATTATGGGTAAGTGGTGTCTCGGTTTGACCCGCAGATCAGGTACAGAGAGTGCTTTTTCTTAGGGAAGCAATGACAGGTACTTACCCAAACTCTGTCAGTTGTAAGTCTCTCATGTTGGGTGTAAAAGCCCTGCTGCAGAAAAAGACCACTTATCTTCTGCTCACGACAGTCCAAAAAAGAAATGGCAGTTAGCAAGAACACCTCTTCAGGTTTTACTGCGCGCTGGATCAGCCTCATAAATGCCTAAACTCATATATAAAAATGTTAATGTTTTCCAATTGCTGTTCTGAATTTATATTTATTGCGATACAACGTATCCATTAGCACATCTATCACTGGTAAATTTGTTACTGCTTCAAATATACAGTACATAACGTTGCAGCAATTTCATTTTACAAGCTAATAATGTACTGTAATGTAGCTTACAATATCATGTAGATGTATTTGATTAGGGAGGTTCAACAGTCAGTCAGGTTGAATAGTGGATTATATGAGAATCAAGTTTTTAACTTATTTACTGTACAAATGAACAGCTTTGGTGCACAATAAATGTGTTAATTTAACAGGTGTGTCGTTTTATTTCCTCAAATATTCACTGAAGAGGAACAAATGGTATTTTGACTCAAACTGAAGCACAGCAGACTTAGAATGTTTTTTGACACTTGACATGTTTATTCCTTAAAAGAGAGTCATAATCGTATTTAATTGTTTTCTGAATTTATTTAACTGCCACATTCCACTGACTGCAGTAGCTTCCCAAGAGCAAGAGATGTGACTAAAGTGTTTTCCTGAAATGTTATAAAATTACTGCGTAGGCCTTTTTCAAACCAACCAAAGCTTAAAAAAATGTACTTCCTAGGAGGTGATTTTGGGGAAAGGTTTTACACTTTCTGATAACAGAAACAACAACGTTTCTCCTGCATGGTTTTATCAAAAATTCTGCCTGTGTATTACTGCAGAGGGGCAATCCCCTCTGTGTCCCCTGCCAGGCATGGGTTGAGGCAGGGATGTCCTTGCTCACCTTTCTTTCTGCATACCCTCAGGGTGGGACACATCCAGTGGCCTCAAAATTGCTCCAGGAGGCAAGGCAGGAGCCTTGAAATGATGCTTGGCTTCCTATGCCACCATGCACTTTTGGGTGAAGATTTTCAGGACTGAGTTTTAAGAAAGGTGCCTGCCAGGATTCCAAAAGTGTGAAAGTTGAAAATTTTGAAATTTGCTTTTGAATGTCTGTCATTTTGAAAGGGCATAGGTGCATTGAGATCAATCTGTAAATCCTCACAGGGACTAACTTGCACCCTCTGGAGCCAAAATGACTTAAGCAGACCTAAAAACAAAAACAAACAAACAAACAAAAAAACACTCCCCTGTTTCTTTTTACCTATATGAGAAAAAGGGAGAAGAGCACATACCTGATTCATAGGTGTCTTGTGTGCAGTCAGATAAATCATGGGAAATACATTCAGAAGGACATATCTGTAGAACTGCATATAGGCACTGTTTTTTTAAGTCATGTCTGAAGACATTGCCTTTGGATTTGTTATTAACTTTTATGGCTTAGGTAAGCATACTTGATTAAGAACTTAGAAGTTTTACTAGGCTAAATTAACCACTGGTAAAATTAAATGTTCTGCGTTGTGTTTGTACATCCTTAAAAATATGAAGAAGCATTTTAGCTCCCTAATCCACCCCTGCTCCTGGCAGCACATTCCAGCTGAGAAATGGGACACAACAGGAAATAGTTTACAGTTTTTTAATGTGAAGGGGGACTATAACTGTCACTTCTGTTTAGTTTATATTTTCCCGAGTTTTGCCAGTCTTTTAGCCCATTCAGATAGGATAGCTTTTAATTTAGCTGTCGTCATTCATAAACTACCCACTTGAGTATTGGGGCAGGGAAAAATTACACGAATGACTTCTGGAAACACTGACTTCCTAAGGGTTGTTATGAGAAGTAATATTAGGTTATATCTGCAGTTGTGTTTGGTGCAAGGGATCAGTGGAGAGCTAAGGGAAAGAATTTGACACACAGCAGAGTTACTGGAAACGGGAGCTAACTTATACAGTGTTAACGAAGAGAAGTATTTTCCCTTTGTGATAAATTGAAGTGACATATAAGGGCAGCCCTTAAAAATCCTTCATTTACTTCCCTAGGGCAAAATCTTTTAATGGGCTAGTTCCAATTTCACTAAAGGCAATAGAGATTCTTAATTGGCTGCAATAGGGTTTGGAACAAGGCCGCAGAAGTCATATAGATCAAAATATTTTCTGCTATCTAGATGGATGGCAAGGAGTGGCTGTGGTGGTGATGCTTGTGTAAAGAGTTTGTGTTTTTATTCTGCTATTTCACTGTGAGGAAAAAACATGTTTGCTGTTTATTTCTGTGTCCAATAGACATCTACAGCTTTCTAATGTAATACAGAGGACACTAATACAATGTATTATGCATGTTATCTATGTCCTGTTATGTCATTGGCTTTCACCTCGCCTCATTTGTCTATTGAGTCTGGAAGGTGGTTGAGGGGTGATGAGAAGGGAAATACCCTAAATCTGTCAGAATTACTTAGACATGTTGATATGTTTTGAAAAAATGAGTATTCATTGCTGTGCATTGCTTTTCCAAGGTAAATTTGTGAACTGGCACATGCTAGATCCTTTAAACATGCACAAATGCATTGATCAGCCTCAGCTTTATTATTTTTCTAGGTATGGTAAAAATAATGTGTTATTAACCAATGCTTATTTAAAAACAAACAAACAACAAACAAACGAAAAAACTAATAATATTAGGAAAATACTACTTACCCTGATCTACGTTTTCTGTTTCTGATTTTTGCTTGAATATTTATTTCATATTCCATCTATGCTGTCTATGCTATATTAGTGTAGATTTACCATGAGATTAAGCGGTACCGTAGGAATACACTATCTAGCCCTCTGTAACTACAGAACAGAAAACCCTGTCCACTGTGGTATTGGCACTACCCACACATTCTCTGAATGTATTCTCCAAAACAGAGACAATACTTTATATGAAAATACCCCCTCTCTATTCTGGCTCTTACTCATGCAATTTACTGAATGGTATTATTCTGAGTTTCAAAAAAAAAAAAAAAAAAAAAAAAAAAGTGACAGCTTTTATTAAGATGTTGAGAAGAACAGGAGCTGCTGACTATTAGGCTGAATGATTAATATCTAGTACAATTTAACCTGAGATAGGGAAACAAGATTTTCTGAAATCCTTGATTGCTTAAAGGTCTTAGACCCTTACTATTCAATGATTTTTATTACATTTCATATCACAGAATAGCATAACTTTCATTTTACTATCACACTTTATTTCACAGAGCTTCTCTACTTTTATGTAAGGAAAAATACCTGTTTGATACAGTGTTTTTAGGTATTTTTCTAATTAAAGAATATGCCTATTGATTCCTGAAACTCCTAAAACTGTTTGAATTTGCAAATTAAACAAACAAAAAACAATTCACTATGGAAATAAGCACATTCTGAACATCCAGTTATCATTTCAGAAAATGAAATGAGTAGTAAATTCAGTACTACCCTGCCTAATTTGTAATGTCAAGATATCACCAGACATTAGGTTTTCAAGTTGCTTGTTTGCATCAACTCTTTTCAGACTCAAGCAGCAGTCACTCATGATATAAACACCATTTCCCCTGTTTCCAAACTCTTGTAAATCAATAAAATAGAACTCACTTTCCTTTGCCAGTAAAACACAAAACAAAAATAAACTCTCCAAAGGCTCTATATCCTCTGGTCTGAAATAAGGAGATAAAACAATTAATTTAATTAGGACTCCAAATAAAATCTGAAAAATATCCTCTATGAACTGGTCCAAAGGATAAAGCAGAGAAAAACAAAGAATGCAATGGAGACAACATTTTTTCCTTGCTATGTGTATCTTTTGTTTTCTTTTTATGCAAAAACAAATGATGAACTTTGGATGTACTCTAGCTTTTTTTTTTTTTTTTTTTTTTTTTTTTTTTTTTTTTTCCAGACTCCATCATATCCCCTGCTTCCTGTGAAATGAACAGGGTGCTACAGATTGTCCTAATCGAAACTAATACCATGTTGATCCTTTGGAGAGGGACTGAAAAACAGACAGAAATAAACCAACACATGGTCAAATCAAATGCAGATAGGTACATAGCAGAACGGAAAGTAAATTCTCTCTTCTTCCACAGTTCTGTCTCTCATATGCACAGACAAATCTACACACTTGATTTATTTGTGAAACAGTGTCTTCTAAACACAGAATTTTGCATAGCGGAAAGGCAATTAAACAGAACAGCTTGAAGCTGCCAATCACTCCAACTACCAACAAAAGCATCTACTATCAAAGCAAATAATGTAAGCATGCAAGTAAAAAATAAGCCTGTTTATCAGCTGTCATAGGAAAGTATAAATTTTTTAGCCCTCCTCCCATCAGAATATGTCCTTTTTGTATTTCATTACGTTAATTTGTCCATGTATTTCACTTGGAAGGTAAGGAATAATAACAGAAGTTAGCTCTTTTTAATGCTTTTCTGTTGGGGAAGCACACCACTATTATTGCAGGTTGGTTCTTTTATTTTTTATTTTTTGTCTTCTAGTGTACAAATAAATTGACAGTCACAGCTTATCATCACTTAAAGATGCATGTGCATGCTGGAGTTTACTGAAACATGATTGGCTGCTACATAAATCAATCTGATAGAGATCGGTCCCATGAAAAAAAGATAAATCATTAGCCTGTGCTTTTGGAACGTAATTCATTTTAGATAGTGATTATTGATGATTTCATTCCACTGGTACATGTACATGTCTAGACCACGTTTTTGTACAAAATGTTAAAAACAATGGAATGTATTCATTTCAGAAAATACCATGAACAAAGTGTGATTAAAACCTTGTTATTGCAACACTCCAAACATAAAATTTTCATGCAGAAAAGAATATATATATATATATATATATATATATATATATATATATATATTTCTTTAGTGAAATTCAAGTCTCTTTCAACAATTCAGCTTTCTACCTTGCAGGCTACATTTTCTTGTATATTGCACAATGTTTTTCTCCACCAGAATACAGGTTTTGTGTGAGCATGTTCAGTGTGGCCTGATTATGATTTTCCCTATGTCTGACTAAGCCGTTCTCTTAAGTACCCACAAATTGTACTGGTTAACCCAAATCTTCTTTGGGTTAACCCTTGTTACCAAGGACAATTTTTTTGCTTATGCAGTCATTTGATTTCATATTAGTTCACAGATAAACATGTATTTTTTATTTTTTTTTTATAGCATTAATCATGATGATCATAACAAAACAGATTTTTAAACCATCTTGTATAGCCACCTCATGGCTCCTTATAGTACCATGGTAAAGTAGGTGAGCACTGTAACACTGTCTTGTAGACATGGAATATGAGCCAGAGAACAGTAGTGATTTATCCAGAACTCGTAGCAAGTCATTGATGGAAGGGTATTTCTGAAACATAATCCTGATCTCTTCCTTCCTTTCAGCACATTTTAAATACTCAGTCACATGCATGTTCTATGCCAGCTGAAATTCAGTCCCTGAACAAGGAAAATGATACGTTTTTAATGTTTTTAACGCAATTTTTACTTGGTTTCAGATTCCTTTCTCTCTTCTTCTCTCTTTTTCAAATTGAACGAAGCATGCATTCCTTTTAGAAAACAATCTCTTCTAAAATAAATCAGATTTGAGATTTTCTAAGCCAAAAAATAAAAAAATAAAGAAAGAAGCCGCATCCTGACAAACATCTTAAAATATGAAAAACATTTTATTACATGCATAGCTAATTCAAAATCAGCCAAAGAGAATCTTACCAAACTTTCCAGAATAATTTACCTTCAGACTGGGAACAAGCAAGGGAAATTCAGTGCAGTTCTTCAAATGTTTGCACTTACTGATCTCACCTCCCTGTGGAAAGCATGGGGGGGTCAATGAAAGATAGATGAGCACTGTACTCTCACAGTGGAGGAGAGCCTAGTCTCTTGAGGAACGTTCATGGAAAGGTACTGAGTAGAACTGAGTTGGGTAAAACTCCCAAGTTCACAGCAAAATAATAATAATTCTGAAACTGTTTCCTCTAGAGGCTATGGATTTTGAAGTCTGCACATTTTAAGGAGATACTTTCTGAATATGTATGCCTGTCTTTCTGTCCATCCATCTCCTTCTTTAGCAGACTACTCTGAGAAGACATTCTTTACTTCCCAGTAACCTGGCTGCTGCTGGCAGATTTCTCTGCTGTGTCCTTGCCAGTGGCACACTGAAGGCCCATGAAGGAAGTTCTCCCACAGCAGCATTTTTCACTCGCTCACTCACTCAATCACTCACTCACGGAAATCCTCCAGTTTTGCTGCAGATGTTTTTCTACCACTTCTTTCCATCCCCACTCTCTGCTTATTCTGCAGAATTTTCATTGCTTTCCAATGAGTGGAGCACTGGAGGAAACAGGAAAGGAAAAGGAAGAAGCAAGGAAAGAGGCAAGGCAAGGAAATTGCAAGGGGAAAATCTACAATTTTCTGCAATCCCCAACAGGCATTAAGAGCAGTGTCTTTTTTTTTTTTTTTTTTTTTTTTTTTTTTTCATGGCCTTGGGGACACTTGCATTTGAGCAATCACCTTCTTCTTGAAAATCTTCTGAGACAGTCAGGTTGTTTAAATTGGCTTGTTTTAAATGGGTATAAATTTAACAACACTTACACAGAGTCTGGGTATTAGCCCAAGGACACCTTGCTTTTGTATCATTGGTTCTGTCATTTTCAGACTTTCTAAAGATTACAGGATTGTATGCTATTTTGACAGAAAGACGACACAATATCCGTTTCTTCCCAATGAAAAAAAGAAAAAAATATAGCTCTGTTATAGCTATATAACAATAAGGTTATTTTAGGAACTAATTGATCATACAATATGTCCAATTTCATTATATTTGAATCTGACACTGCTGAAAAAGTTTATACTAACCACTAGTAGGTTGTTAATGTGTTTAGAGTGAAATACTAAGCAATATTCTTGGAAAACATGTTTGTGTAGATATCTTTTGCAGGGGGAAGGTAAAATCAAACTTGATTGTTCTAAGTTCTGCAATCAGAATCAACTTCCTCTTTGCTGGGCACTAGGTTTGTGAAAGTCTTTGAATGCTGCAAACTTCTTCCAAGTGATGTTTTACAGAATTGCTTTTAAAAACCCCAGAGGGTAAATAGTATTCTCAGAATAAACAGAAAAATGCTGACCTTGTCAGATTTAGCTGCTGAAAGCCAAGCTGTTTTAAGACTTGGAGGATCAAGGGTCATGGTTATAAACAACACAGATAAAAAGAAAGAAAGGAAGGAAAAAGAAAGAAAGCTAGAAGTAAAAAAGAACTACACAGTGAATATAACTAAAAAATACGTTGACCTTGACAAGAAGAGAATGAG